>NW_025777829.1:0-89852 GCF_021130785.1 Homalodisca vitripennis
TTTGCTCACATATGTCTATACTTATGCTGAAAATATATGATTATACGTACAAATACACGGTTTTTTTACAAAAACAATAATAATTCAATTTCAGACCTTTAATTTTTGGATTAGACTTTTTTATAACTCCATTGTAATCACATTTACGATTGGCATTATAACCCAAAACATTTGGCGTCACACTAAGAGCCACTCACCTCTTATATACAGCTTTTTATTTAACAGTAAATAATATTTTTTAAACAAAAAAATATTTTAGAATAGAGACAATGTTTTGGTATGTAGGCTCGTAGACAAGATGGATATGGTTGGTTATATTTTTCACTTCGAAGGTCCACTCTTAGTTTAAGAAAGAAATATTGAAACTGGAGGTCTATCCGCCAAATTTTCTCTGCCGCCGCATTTTTCTGTAGGGTTCACGTATCCATGATCCCAAAACGGTTTTCGGTATGAACATAATATCGGACCCGATATTCCTAGAAAACAGTCTAAACCCCAGGCGCTGGAGCATTAAACGCTTATAAATTAGTGATAAAAATTTGCTCTCCCACAAACGCAATACAACATCTTACACCACCGTTGCCCTGTTGACGTAGAGGTCGACTGGTGGATACGGGGTTAGCTTACTTTAACTGAATCAATGTTTGATAGGTTGAGCCACTAAATTAAATTTATTTATTTTATTTCCGCTCAGAACACAAAACCCAACAAGTCATGGATCAATAACTTTAACATATAATACAATCACATTACAGTTTTCAATAGAATTATAATAAACTCGTATTTACAAATTCGTACAAATTTATTATGGCTTTTACAATAAGTTGTTCGCCATTTTACGTATGTTTTTTGCCAAAAACTTATTTAAAATTTAAAAATTTTTCCTCCCGAACTAATACGAAAGATTTCGGTGTGGGTTAATGTCCCGGGTTTATAGGCTTAACGTGAAATATTTTTTTGTTAAAGATTTTTTGTTGACAAACAAGAAACAATTTAGAATTTCAGTATTGGATCTTCTTGAGGTGTCTAACTGTACCTTATGCTTCTTTGTTGGAAGTTGTTATTGATGATGGATGATTTGTAAAGATAATTTCGAATTTTTCCGAACAATTGCCCAAACGTTCAGTGATACAATACAACCATCAACATTGTGTGTTGTATTTTATCATAAAACGGGTGTAAATATCCGAAAAAATAGTGTTTCCTGTACATTTATACTATCTATGGGGTTTTTTAAAAAACACCTGATGATGGTAAGATTATATTTGAAATCTAGAAATATTTCTGTCTGTATATGCCTTTTTATTCCAGTAATAAAGGAATAAAATCCTTCGGGCCTATAGGGTAAGTTTATAAAAGTTAAAACGAGGTGGTAAATAACACATTTTTTTCATTACTCATACCATTCAGTTATAAATTTAAAAATACAATGGGGTAGAGTACTTCACATAATAGAATTTATTGTATTATTATTGTATTTCTGTTCGGATGGACATTGTAGATTCTCGTAATTAATCACACCCAAAAAATAAATGGTGTACAATATAGTGAGTAATATAAACATCAAGTCCCGGAAAACAGTGTGCAAGCCTATCGAGCGCCTTTCAGGTATACAGTAAGCAATACACCATAACAATTTATTTGTATGACCTGTGCCACAACGATTTCAGCTCGACACACGAACATCGACACACACACACACACAACACACACACACACACCCACACACAACACACAACACACACTCTTGGCCCTTCTTAGGGTTTACCTGACTCAATAATTTAAAAATATTCAAGCTAAGATTCAAGCTATTAATTAAGATATTCAACAGCTCAACAATTTAAACTAATGTTATGTTAGATAAAAAAAAAAAAAAAAAGATAATTACACATTAACAGAACCCCTACTTTTAATTGCTAGATATTTAGATCATCTCATAAACATTTTTAGAATTTGCCCTTTGTGAAACATATGTTTCAAATATATGTAGTCTAACGACACCCCTCCAAGTATAACTCATGTAAGTTATTGAGATAATATGTTCTCTAATCTTATAAAATACAATATTATAATCCGTTTATCCATAAAGGTTAGATGAATATCAAATCAAACAATGCACTACACTACAGGACTATACAGTGTGCTAGGAACTTACTTTGTTGGCAACAGTATTTTATGAGGACGTTGGATGTCAGCAGCGGCAAGTCAGAGATTGTTGTTAACAAGCAACAGGGCATGCGATAGCTCCACAAACCCGAATAAGCGACAGGGAGCACGAGTGACTGAGTGGCATCCGGTGCGGCTGAGTGAGAGGGTGGAGTGAGTGAAGGATTTGGTGAGAAGGTGTGAGGTGAGATGTGAGGGACTATGGGAAGCCGTGAGGACAGGCATGTGTGAGAAGAGGCGGAGCTGTTAGGATATAGGAGTGGGACGACTCACACTCGCGCTGGGTCTCGGTGCGTCTGAATCAGCGAGTAGATATTTATGGGAGGAGAGATAGTGTCATCTGCGTGCGCATGTTGGATCTCCTGATTTAAGAATTATGGAAACACTCATCACTCGCATCTATGTTTCCTATTACGTCGGGAGCGAGTTACTATTAGAACATATTCAATTCCGATTGTACATCAGAGTAGGACACTCTAAATAGTTGCTATACCTCGTGAATCTCTTGCGAGAGCACAGTAACACTAGATATGTTTTCGGTCTTATTATTGTGATTCGGTGTTACTTAAAGCTGCACAGCTGCACCAATTGAATAACAGATCACAAGCTGCTAATTAGCAAAGGTGCTGGCTACGGAGACATTTTCATTGAAAAATACACAATTGAAATAATATATTTAAATATTTAATTGCCAGTATAGTTGATAAATCAATTGAATCTCTTCCGTTGCCCAACTAAATCATAAAATTTAAGTTCTTATTTTTACTGATTGAGTTTCACTTTTCTTGGTCTTATTTTAGAGTTGGTGGGATTGTTGGCGATGAATGAAGTTATTGGACAGCAAACTACACACACCTTCAGAAACTCTACCAGTTAATACATAATCACACATTTAATAGACGTACACTTGGAAGATGAGCACATCTCTTCTCTGCGCGGCGAGCACAGGGCTCATATGATCCTGAAGAGAACATTCTTTAAAAAGATATTTCTCTCACTGATATCAAATCACATGAATGTGTATCGAGTGAGACTGAAACACGACGTCAGCTCTTGTACGCCTTGAAGGCAGTTTGGATCCAACTACTTATACAATTTTAAATAACATAGACGACTCAGACATAGTCCAGATAAGACGCGACGACGTGACTACGAGGTCAAACCATGAGTACCAGATGACTTCATGTCTGAGTCATTAGAGATCAAGATTATCCGGTGACTCGATTCTCTTATAATCTTGGCCTGGACAAGATCTCGAGTGAGTCTCGAGGTTCTAAACCTTATTCGATTCAGATATTTCTATTTCACAACCACACACTCTCTGCTGTTCTGAGTTAGATCATGGTTGAACTGTTCAGGTGTAGGGTTGTTGGCGGTAGCTAAGACACAAAGAGTCTTTTAGTAGGTATACAAGGTGGGTATATAGTGATGGTGAGGTTGTAAGTCATTGTTTTATGTGGATTACTGGAGTATCGGATGATTGGTACTTCTGGAGTATGTGTGAACTATGTGTTCAAGGCTGACAGCAGCGCTGGAGTGCGTGTACTATATCTCTTTTACTCATTAAGACTGTTCTTATACTCGTTTATATGGGGAACAGACGAAGATTGTTTTCTGCATCAGGTGTTACACCGACACAAGGGTAATATGGTATAGTGTGGTACCAACACACAGCTGTAACGGTTTTGTAGAATCTAAGAATCTTATGTATATAGTGTTTGAGATGAGTGTGGATGTTGTACACGTGTGTGATATATAGGTAAAGGGGGGGGGGTGTATATAGTTATTAGGGTTGGTTGGTGATTTTTGTGAGGGGGGGTTGTTTGTAGTTTTGTGAGGTTGGGGGGGTAAATGTGTTGTTGGGGTGTGTAGGGGGGGTGAACTTTGGGGTTTAAGGTGTTATGTGGTGGTAAAGGTAGGTTTGATTAGTTAATTAAATTTTGAAAGTGGAGGGGTAGGATTTGATGAATTTAGTTGGGAGGGGTTATTGTGAGGGGTTGTTTAGAGAAGTAGTGAGTGTGGGGGTGTGTGGGTTGGGTATTGTGGATTTTTTTGGGTTTTTTTTGTGTTTTAGTGTTGGAAAAATGGGGTGTTGTGGGAGGGATGGGTTATAGGGGTAATATATTATAGGGTAGGGGGGGATTGGTGAGGATGGATTTTATGGGTTAGATGGTTAAAGTGGTTTTTTTTGGGGGATTTGGGGGGAGATAGGATGGTGTTGGGGGATTTGTGAGTGTGGGTTGTGAGGTTGTTAGTATGGGGGTGTTAATTTGTAATTAGTGTTTTTTGAGTTTTTTTTTTGGTGTTTGATTTAGGTGTTATGGTTTTGAGGTGTATGGGTATCCTTTATTCATTAAAAATATTGAGAAAAAAATAACAAAGTGGAAAGTCAATGTTAAAAGCTGTTTGGCAAGGATGTGATTCCAGCGCTACTACCATGGTTTGTAAAAGTAGAAGAAGGGCGGAGCAAGTTTAGGACAAATTTCCTATGATTCTATGATGATGCATATCTAACCCGAACCATAGTTTTTGTTGAAGTAGTGCCTGAACAACTTTCTCCTCTCTTCGTAAGCTAGGGAATGTAATGTTTTCCATAACGACTGCCCGGCTGTGGGAGACATCGGACCTCTGCGGGAAAAAATGAATTCTAGAATTAATAATTTGGCATTCAGTCTCGGGGAAGTCTTCTACACGTCTCGCAGTATAACAACAGTTTTATAACAATTTGCCTTAATATAAAAGACATTTGAACGTACACGGTACGTGAGTAGTGTCTAAAACGGGGGGAATTTACGAGCCATAAGTACAGAATTTGGCATTCAGTCTCAGGGGAAATTTCTCTTACACGTCTCGCAGTATAACACAGTCCTTACAATTGCTTAAATATAAAAGACAATTTAAAAAAACGTATCACGGTAAACGATGAGTAGTGTCCCCTAAACGGGAATTTACGAGCCCATAAAGTACAGAATTTTGGGCATTCAGTCTCGGGAAGTCTCTTACACGGTCTCGCAGTAATTACGCAGTCTTACCAACATTTGCATTAATATAAAAGACAGTTAACGTACAACGGTACGTGAGTAGTAGTCTAAACGGGAATGTTACGCAGGCCATAAGATACAGAATTTGGCATTCAGCTCTCGGGGAAGTCCTCTTAACAACGTCTCGCAGTATAACGCAGTCTTACATTGGCTTAATAATAAAAGACATTTTACTAACGTACACGGTACGTGAGTAGTGTCTAATAACGGGAATTTACCGAGCCATAAGTTACAGAATTTGGCATTCAGTCTCGGGGAAAGTCTCTTTACACGTCTCGCATGTATAACACAGTTTTTACATTGCTTAATATAAAAAGACATTTAACGTAGCACGGTACGTGAGTAGTGTCCTAAACGGGAATTTACGAGCCATAAGTACAAGAATTTGGCAATTCAGTCTCGGGAAGTCTCTTTACAACGGTCTCGCAGTAAAACGCAGTCTTATTACATTGCTTTAATATAAAAGACATTTTTAAAACGTAACACGGTACGTGAGTAGTGTCTAAACGGGAATTTACGAGCCATAAGTAACAAGAAATTTGGCATTCAGTCTCGGGAAGTCTCTTACACGTCCTCGCAGTATAACACAGTTTTAACATTGCTTTAAATATAAAAGACAATTTTAACGTACACGGTAAACGTGAGTAGTGTCTAAAACGGGAATTTACGAGCCAAAAGTAACAGAATTTGGGGCATTCAAACCTTCGGGGAAGGTCTCTTACACGTCTCGCAGTATAACACATTCTTACATTGCTTAAATATAAAAGACATTTAACGTAACACGGTACGTGAGTAGTGTCTAAACGGGGAAATATTTACGAGCCATAAATTACAGAATTTGGCATTCAGTCTCGGGGAAGTCTCTTACACGTCTCGAAGTATACAACGCAATCTATACATATTGCTTAATATAAAAGACATGTTAACGTACACGGTACGTGGAGTAGTGTCCTAAACGGGAATTTTAACGAGCCATAAGTACAGAATTTTGCAATTCAGTCTCGGGGAAGTCTCGTTACACGTCTCTGCAGTAATACGCAGTCTTACATTGCTTTAATTTTAATAAAAAGACATTTAACGTACACGTCCTGTACGTATTAGTGTCTAAACGGGAATTTGACGGCAGCCATAAGTACAGAATATGTGGCCATTCCAGTCTCGGGGAAGTCCTCTTATACCACTTCTCGGCAGTATAACGCAGTCCATACATTGGCTTAATATAAAAAGACATTTAACGTACACGGTACGTGAGGTAGTGTCCTAAACGGGGAAATTTTACGAGCCATAAGTACAGAATTTGGCATTCAGTCCTCGGGGAAGTCTCTTACCGACGTTCTCGCAGTATAACCGCCGTTTTACATTGTTTAAATATAAAAACCATTTAAACGTACAACGGTAAGTGAGTAACTGTCTAAACGGGAAAATGTTTACACGAGCCATTAAGTACACGAATTTTGGCATTCAGTCTCGGGGAATGTCTCTTAACACGTCTCGCAGTATTAACGCAGTTTTTAATTACATTGCTTAATATAAAAGACATTTAACCGTACACGGTAACTGATGTATTTGTCTAAACGGAATTTAACGGAAGCCATAAGTACAGAATTTGGCAATTCAGTCCTCGGGGAAGTCTCTTACCACGGTCTCGCAGTATAACGACAGTTTTAACATTGCTTAATATAAAAAGACATTTTATAAAAACGTACACGGTTACGTGAGTAGTGCTTTAAAACGGGAATTTCCGAGCCATAAGGTATCAGATTTTTGGCATTCCATCTCGGGGAAAGTGTCCTTACACGTCTCTCGCAGTATAAACGCAGTTTTAAACATTGTTTAATATAAAAAACATTTAAACGTACACGGTACGAAAGTAGTGTCCAAAACGGGAATTTTACGAGTCATAAGTACAGAATGTAAAAATTAATGGCCGGGCATTTCAGAACTACTGACCCAGAAAAAAAAAAAAAAAAAAAAAAAAATCGACAAACTAAATATAATTTCATATAGTAAATATTACTTTCTTTTTTGAATGCAATTAATAAAAAAATCTTAATCGAGTGGCTTAACACGTGTTCTCTCTGATACTAGACAAAACAAACAATCTTTTCTTACTTACCCCGAGTAATATACTTAAAATTAAACTATGAGTAAACGAAAAAAATGTTCTCCTAAATAAAAATAAAGGATTGTGTAGGTAATAATGTTCCTGTTGGATTAATTTAATGAAAATATATTATGTATGAAAAATTTGAAATCTAAAAGAAAAATTGGAAATGCTGTATTAAACATTTATTTAAACTTCGCCAAAATTGGAACTAGAAATAAAATTTAAATTATTTAATGTAAGTACCCTATCAGTATTTTAGGGATTTTTGTAAGAGGAGAATTTTGAAAGTGTTATATACCCCAAAGACAATTTGTGAATCAAAACATTTTTCTTTCTTTAAGATATATTTTTTATAACTGTTATAGAACAAGTAAAATATAACCTTCTTTTTGGTATTAGTTACCGTAGAACTTTTTGCATATTTTAAAGAGTAGTGTTGTTTTTGTTTAAATAGTCAATTTCCTTAAATAGTAACTGTACCTTAATACATTACTGTGCGACAGAATAGGTAGTAGTGGCTTTACATTTTATATATTTCAAAGGCAAAAGTAACTATAAACCAGGGAACTTTAAGTTTTAGAGGAAAATTAACAATATAATATAATATTAATAATTTTTAAACAAAACCCATGTAGCATTCATATTTCATTAATTTATTTCTATATTTTAGCAACTTCCAATCAAACCACTAAATTTTAAATATATTAAAGTATTCATTCTTAAAACAATTATTTTCCCACATTTCTACTATCGAATAACACAAATTAGTATTGACATTGAATAAGGGGTGTTTTATTGATGTACTGTACTTAGGCACATTATTTGTGTTTGTAATATAAACACATACACTGATGCTTAATAGCCCTACTTGTTTGTACGCTTTAATTCATCCAAAGATGGCCTTTGTCAAAGGTAAACGCTAGGCACGAAGATTACATTAACAAACAGAACAACGTCCATCCGGACCAAGTTTTAATGGAGTGCTTTGTTGGTACGGCTGATAGCGGAACTTTGGAAGCAGTTTACACCTCAATCTATCATTATCAGTCTACAGCTTTAGCTGGTAGCTTTTGCTTTCATACTTTACACTAAGACTTGGTTAGGTAATTTGAGTCAGTACACTGCAATACGTTCACAGTTTACCGGGGCTACAACATTTCTTGTAACCATTTTATAAGACGATTCTCAATGTACCGCTAACTTTCTTTCTGTCATATACTTGATATTACCTCATACAGTCTAACCAATTACCCTTCTAGTATTTTGGCTAAAGCTCAACAAAATCCCATGGAGTGACATCACAATCACGAAACTCAGTGAGCCTATATAAAAAAAATAAACCTTTATGCAACATTTCAAGGTTAGTCAGTTCTATAGATATCAAGTGTAGAGATAGTACAGATAGAAAAGGGGGTTTCACAGCCTCGAGTTAGTTTTCTTTCGAAGTTCCACAGATAACGTGAAACCTTAATCGTGAAACAGATTCAATTTCACGAGACTTTAATTTGAATTACACGGTGTGATTCGAGGAAGAAAGAAAAAGAAAAGAAATAGGAAATTTGACATGAATTTATTATTGATAATTAATCAGTAATGTAGGAAAAATTAGTTTTAATTAGTCAATCATCAGTTTCAATAGTGGAGATCCAGAATATCCCTGTAACTGTTGAAAAGTTATTCTATAATGAGTTTCCAAATTTATAACATAGAGGTAGCTATTAATAACTCATAATTTAATGTATTTTTAAAAACACCTAAAAAATATCGATACAAATGAAAAGTACCAGACTTATTGTAGATGTAAAAAGCCGCCGTAAAAGGTTATTTTTTGAATTGAAATCTAGTTTTTACTCATAACTTAGCATTGGTAGGAAGGGTTGATGATTACAATACGAATGTTGAGTTTTGCCTTAATTCACTATTACGTGAGCATCTGCAATCTGATAATTACCACATAAAGATTTGAAGAGACGTTCAAATAACGACCCTCTTTTCATACATAACGTTATATGTGTAGAAAAATTCGTTGTTACGCCGAGAATCTGTCATAGTATCATTATTTTACACTCATTTGTTCACCTTATGAGGATCATGAGAACTCTCTCTTCGTCCTAGATTACAAGTCTAAACCTCAGATCAACCCCTTCTGTCATCCCGACGAAAGTTGGATGAAACGACCAACCAAGTTGAATGTTGTATGGGTGCTTTAGGTAAGGCCCCCACCTCACTCCAACTAACAATTACTGCAGAATGCAGGGAAGGAGGAAAACCCTAGGAGGAACAATTAACCTACTCGATCACGCGCTTCCCCCCAAAATCATGAAAATTTGCAGTTAGTTGGGGAATTGTACATGGTTTCACAGATGGAACGTGGTAAATCGAGCTATGCTGTACACTGACATGTATATACAAGTTGACAAGTAAACCCTTACGAGAACCCAAAAAAATTAAATTTCTATTTGAATAATTACATTTGTTTGTAGAGTTTTTGGTAAATCACTATATTTTAGCTATAGTTGTATAATGGCTTCAAATACATCTATTTATACCACACTTCTGTATATAAAAGCATTGTATTGCGATATTTCTTTGTTTGTACTGGCCTTGCTGAACACATTAAAACCTATTGAGCTGTGCATACAACACCAAATTCCAGCTGTATATTGCGTAAGTTGATAAACACGAATAAATAACTCCAGGGGCAAGAGAGGAAAACATTTTAATTACAAAACTGTAACATTCCGCCAACTCTCAGCGCAGTGTTGCCAACTGATTGTATTTATGACTGGATATATCTCACTCTATCGTGTATTTTGGAAAACATGGAACTGTCATTTTACATTTAAAATTTACTAAATATAGTAAAGTATTAGTAGTCAATCGTGTCATAATGAAAAACGAAAAGGAATTATTTTAAAAGACAGATAATTTTCAACATATATTGTTCAGAATACTTTCAGAACTAATAATATAAGTGAATTTTTTCTCAAATGCATATCTGAAAACTAATAATTAATGGTCCCTTTACGGTGTTTGTGCTTATCATAGTAGTATATATTAATTATACAAAGGCATTAACTCCAGGGCCAAGAGAGAAAACGTTTCTTAATTACAAAACGGTTAACATTCCGCCAACTCTCAGCGCAGTGTTGCCCAACTGATTGTATTTATGACTGGATATATCTCACTCTATCGTGTATTTTGGAAAACATGGGGGAACTGTCCATTTACATTTAAAATTTACTAAATATAGTAAAGTATTAGTAGTCAATCGTAATAATGAAAACGAAAAGGAATTATTTTAAAAGACAGATAATTTCAACATATATTGTTCAGGGAATACTTTTAAAACTAATAATATCAAGTGAATTTTCTCAAATGAATATCTGAAAACTAATTAATTGTCCCTTTACGGTGTTGTGCTTGTCACAGTAATGTATATATTATTATACAAAGGCAGTAAAACTACGAAGACCCCAAGCTCTTACCGCCGAATGTATGTTCCGGGGTTTGGTTCCAGACCAGATGTTCCAGAAACAGAGTAATAACACAAGGATTCTCGGTATAAAACTTGAATTAAAGGCCCTACTGCCGATGTATGTTCCGGGGGTTTTGATTCCCAGACCAGATGTTCCAGAAACAGAGTAATAACAACAAGGTTCTGGTATAAACTTGATTTAAAAGCTCTACTGCCGATGTATGTTCCGGGTTTTGGTTCCAGACCAGATGTTCCAGAAACAGAGTAAATATAACACAAGGTTCTGGTATATAAACTTGAATTAAAGGCCTACTCGCCGATGTATGTTCCGGGTTTGGTTCCAGAACCAGAAGACCAGATGTTCCAGAAACAGAGTAAGAAACACAAGGTTCTGGTATAAACTTGAATTAAAAGCTCTACTGCCGATTGTATGTTCCGGGTTTGGTTCCAGACCAGATGTTCCAGATAAACAGAGTAGTAATATAACACAAGGTTCTGGTATAAACTTGAATTAAAGGCCTACTGCCGATGTATGTTCCCGAGGTTTTGGTTCCAGACCAGATGTTCCAGAAACAGAGTAATAACACAAGGTTCTGGTATAAAACTTGAATTAAAGGCCTACTGCCGATGTAATGTTCCGGGTTTGGGTTCCAGACCAGATGTTCCAGAAACAGAGTAATAACTTGAATTAAAGGCGTTAAACAATCGTGTTCAGATGGTCTAGATTTCCAAGAAGTTTCAAAGAAAACACTAATACTTTGAAAATCCACAAGAGTTTATACCGAGCGATCAATAATAGTATAAAATAAAATTGGGTTGCATGAAAAAATGGCATCATGTTTAAAAATTATATACTGTACTGTATGAAAAGTGTGGCGCATGTACTATAATAAAACAAAAGCATACGATTGCGGTCTCATAGCAAATTAACAAGTAACTATGAGATTTTAATAGTAAGGTAGCGAAGTTTAGTGATAAAGTCCTCTATCTAGATGACTCTTTAGAGGTAATAAAGTTATCTATTTATAAACTATCCATTAAATAAAGAAATGTATAATACTAAATGGTGTATTACACCATACAAATTTGGTATATATTGCGTTCAGTAACAAAATAAGTATAGCAAGTGCTGTTCTAGGTCCATGTTTATGAGCAGTCTTTTTGATGCGCGCGCATTCACCACTGAGCTGGAGGCTACATACAGGTTGAATAAAAAAAGTCACGACCCCCCTCAATTTGTTTCTTAAAGTTTATACAATGAGGGGGATTCATTGTGGGTTTCCTTGGCAGTAGTTCAATGTGAAAAAGGGGAAATTTCATTTGATGATTTTGAAAATGTTTTGTGTTTCCAAAAAAATCTGGGATTTGGGGGCAACTCAAAAGTTTCAAAAATAAACCCCCCTCAAGTGACCCATTAATTTAAAGAGCATAAAGAAACTTAAAAGAATGATGAAAACAAGATTTCGCTATTTCTTTCTCACAAAAAATAGCACAGAGTTACCAGAACAATATTTTGAATAACTCGCTACGTTGCCAAGTCAAACTAATTGTTCAAACTGAAGCACTCCTATTGTAGGGTGAGCTGCTTCTCTCACGTTTTGAAAAAACTACCTATTATCTTGGATGGTAAAGAGGAGAGAATCATATTTTCCCCATATTATTTAAGTTTTTATATGATCTTCAATATCTCGTTAAGTGGGCTACTTAAAAGGGTTTAAGTTTTTATCAAAATATCGCATTTTTTGGGGGGTTAAAAAATGTTCAAAATCATCAAATGAAACTTTCCTTTGCACACTGCGCTATTATCCAAATGATACCTCCTTGTATAAACTTTAGACAAAAGTATAATGGCGGAGTCCTGAACTTTTACTTACCCTGTATAAAAAATAGAGCGAAATATCCCATTCGATCATAATTCTGATAATGTAACATAATAGAGATCGGGCTGTTATCTAAGACCACAGTTAATAATGTATCATCGGTGGTCAAATAATTTGTTGCCGATATTTGACTAACGGTATTAATGGTTAGTGATTGTTTCATGCAACTTAATCATTTCGGTATTATTTTTTGCATTTTAAAATTTTTATCTTTAACCTGATTCAAAAAATGTATGTCATAATACAAGTATTTGTCAATGTAAGAGTAGCCAAACCACGTGTCCCTATAAACAGCCTTCACTGATGTTGCAATGATTACTAAGTTTAATTGCTAAGTCGAATGTTAAAACGTCATAAGATTGTACTCTATATGATACATGCTTATTTTGTAATTTTATCGATACCACCATTGTTACCAATAATACCAATTTAATATGTTCACTAACGCTCAGCCCGAATACTATGAAGTGTCATTCCACCATAAATCTAAACTCAATGTTGCTTATATAGAATGTGTGAAAACATTTTGCTAAGAAGTGTATTTTTGAAATGTAGTTGCGAAACAGACACAAATTAAGTTTTTCTAGCCCCTCGAGTGATAGATTTTGCTTATGCTCGGTCAATAAACTTGTAATTATTTATATTTTGTAAACAATTCGTGACATGAGAAATAACTGTTAGTAACATAACAAATATATTTTGTACCGTTAAAATATGAAATGTATTTTAATCATCTTCGGTTCATAGGAATGAAAAGTAATAAAAGCAATACAATAAAACCCGCTTTTGCGAGAGCATCATCGGACCATCAAGATAAACGATCGTGTTTTTTCATTAGTTAATGGGTTTTAATTTGCGCAGTGCGATAGAGCCTGTAGTCTGATAATGTAGCCTTTATTTAACCTTATTGTTGTACCTTTATTCATAATACGGTAACACCATGTTTAAAAGCGTCCTTAGTGACACTACCTAGTGGCTACTGTTTGAATGAACTGAATTATTAAATGTTATGCAAATTCAGTTGCTTAGGTCTACATTCTGTGTTTGTGGTCTAACTTTAAAAGAAACACACTTTCAGCACCTTACTTTCTCGAGGCCATGCATTATATTTAATTAACCAGTAACATCATAATTAATAATAGTTACTTAAAAAATAAGGACTTAGATCTTAAATATTTGGAACAGGTAATTTACTAAATTTCGTTCTGTTAATACTATTTTGCATCCATAAATTTTCGGACATATAATAGAGGTCACGTGCAAATTGGTCTTAATATTTTTATTAAAAACAATGGACTTTATATTCGTGAAATATGTTTACAATTTAAAATTTTGGAATAGAAAAGATTTATAATATTGTTTGCTAACTTAAACAAGATATAATGAAGTAATGATTTATTTCAGCAGCTATTAACAATAGTTACACAAAAAGATTTTTTCTGGAGTCAAACCGACCACAAGTATAGTGGCCTGTGATAACAATAAACGAAAAAGTTATTTCTAGAGGGCCAGAGTAACTGTTAACAGTTGAGCAGTTTTTCTGTGATGTTTGTGTCAGCCGCAGCTGACTTACTCTTATCGCTATCTCTAAATCTAAGATAAGGTTAAATCAGTTTATTTAATATAAGGACTAACTGATTGTGAGTAAGAATAAATACTGTGCATCAGAAAACTTTATTATAAAAAACAACAGATTATAAAACATTGCTATCGCTGTATTAGCAAAAAATAACAATAAAAACAACTGACACAATATGTTTTTTATTTTTTGTTTCATTTTTACTAATAGAAAACTGCATTATAGATTTGCTGCTTTTATGAATTCAGATTTTATTTATCTGCAGAAGAGTTTATGTCAGGTTTTAAAATAAAACCTGAATTAACATTTTTTAATAATTATGCATTTAAATGATAAGGTTCTATTTAAAAGTTTCTTTTAGGCAAAGTAGCTTTGAACGTGCCTTTGCAGACATATCTTTATTTATATTTCCATTTGTAATCACATGCCAAAATCTCTAAAAGGAATACGTTATAAGTATTGGTATCCATTACTTATGTTCTGGTGGGAGGAACTTATTAAACAATTAAAGCCTGATATCTGAAACAAAAACTCAGTATTGTCAACAGAATGACGATCTAGATAGTTTGCCAATTCCCTGGACAAAGGTATATCACACGCTCAGGTCAAGACAAACACTATATATGTACGATCAAGTACATTTTTAATCTTTAAGATACGCACTCTATTTGGAATATAAAGTTCGTAAAGAGTGAGAACTTACGTTTACTATATTTATTTTTTTTTAGCAGTGCAGAACTTCTATAATGGGTTAGTACATTTTAACTCAACTTAATTCTGAACTAAACTGGAATTTTGGTATTGTTAATTATGTTTACTTTACGGTTGCCGGATTGATATATAAAATAGATCTTAATAAACTATAATTGATGCAAGTTTCGGTAGTCTAGCACATCGTGTTTGTGCAAGTGTTTTTACATATTGCGATATCTGTAATGTTAACAATCCATTCGCAAGCCAGTACACACTAATATTGTCTCGCCTGCAGCCTACACTGTATACAGCATTGGGTATTGTCGGTGGAGCTGACTATTGGTGTACCTCTCTGGACATTTGTCTGGGTGTTATTTGTTAAATTGTCCCGGTTCTGTGTATAGATTTAGTTGTTGGGCTTCAATTATAAAAGTTATGTATAACGTAAAACTAATAGTTTACTAGAGAAATATACAATAGCGATAATAATGAGATTTAAAATGTGAGGAATGTAGCTCAAGACGGCCAGCACGAGCGATCGCCAAAATTCTCGTCAAATTTCTAGCAAATTGGATAGCAATTATTTAGATACACATGTGCTTGTATTCAGCATATCCCATTGAACGATACATGTCTTATTAACTGTTTTGTGACACCCAAATAACGATTTTCTGTTTTAGAGAAAAAAGTTCAAAATAATTATTTATCTGCAATCATAAGGAATATAGACACTTTTATATGCATAGCTCAACGTCCTCATATGCCCAAAATGGAAAAAAAAGGTCAATTGGAAATAAGACACGCGCAAACTAGAAGTCTTCCGTGAATGACGCCCAATACAAAACCTGTTTTTTTTTTTTAGTTATTTTTGCACTGTTCAGTTTTATTTACTTAATTTACATAGTATATTAAGAATTTATAATTTTGGACGTGCCTGTATATAATATATTACCATTGTAAAAGAGGCTGGAAATTCACCACTCCTATATATTTGTGTATTATAAAATAAAAATACGTGCTAAATACGCTATGTGGTAATATGATTCATGATTTTGAATTTAATTTAGTTCATTTCTATAATTTATCATTCTGAATTGTTATTGTAAGGATTACTTAATCTTGACATATTACAAATTATATAAAGATACAATCTAATAATGAGAAGACATACGCTTGTGTTCAGAGTGATTGGTGTGGATTTTAATTAATTATTTTAATGCCATTTATGGTGGAGTTAAAATAGCATCTGATGAAAATGATAGAGATTTCAAGATACAAGACTGGATACAAGAAAAATCAGTATTAGGAAATATGTACAAAACTTGAAGCACAATTGGTAAAGTTGGCCAAGTAAATACTCAGAGGAAACAGTGTTGTGTAAAAGGCAAATAAACGGACTTTTCTAATGTGGAGATTCGCTAAACTTGGCTCTTATTTGCATTTAAAACCTTTATTTGCATCTGAGCATTTGGAAAGTAAGTGTGCTTCATTTAGAGTAGGATCTGAATAGTGAATAAGCAAGAGCAGCAGCTGGCCGGCTCGTATTCTTTTATTTTCTTTCTAAGATACTTTTTACTTGTGGAATCTGCTGTATCCTCATTTAACCTTTCATCGCTAAGTTATGGTCCACTGAGGAAATAAGAGTTGTAAAATCCAAAAATGTATGTATAAATTCTTTTGAGATCGAAACTCTTATTATTGTAATAATAAAATTCTCTTCTGTTAATTTAATTTATTTTATCAGCTTGTAAATATAAACCAGTAACCAATAATATAAAGCAAAAACTAAAGTTTTATTGGTTATTAGAGCTTCTAAAGCAATGCAATATTAAACTAAATATTTTGTACTTGAAATTGATTAATTATATTATATGTAAATAAAATAGTTATGCATGTATAACTTTAAACATTTATGTAGCAAATTATTTGCAAATTTTGTCTCATCTCAGTTCTTTTAATGTTTGCAAGCTAACAGTCTTTATGAGGTCTCCCGACCTCTGCAATCTTTCTGAGGTAAGTGAGAAATACCAAGCTTTGGTATACCGGGCTGGAGACCCGGGAGCCCACTGGGAGTGGGAGCTGTCCTGCAGAAGCTGGGATCAATGCCACAGACTTCCAGATAGTAGTCGGTATTTCCCTGGAGACCGGGAGCCCACTGGGAGTGGGAGCTGTCCTGCAGAAGCTGGGATCAATGCCACAGACTCCCAGATAGTAGTCGGTATTTCCCAGGAGACCGGGAGCCCACTGGGAGTGGGAGCTATGTTTATATATATATATATATATATATATATAATATATATATATATATATATATATATATATATATGGTTTCATTTCCGACGCCAACGTTAGTTATTTTAACTTGGTGCCCCGAGAATAAAAAAACATTATGAAGTATATAAATATGACCATTTTAATTTACTGTGGTTGAAGTATTTCTGGCGCCATAGTTGAGTTTGCCTTGATTCCTCGATAAAGGACATATATATATATAATATATTACACATACATACTCATATCTGAAAAGCCTACTTCAACCAAACAGCGTCTACTTTCGTCCATTATACTTACAGTATAAGATATTTCTGGTGCCACACTTGAGTTTGCTTTGTTGTCCTGACCAAGGATATATATACGTAAACAGGTCTGAGACACCTACTTCTGTAAAAAAGCAACTAAGGTTAGTTTTTATAGTAGTCTTTAAATCTCTAATTACAGTACTAATAATTTATTGCATCCTAAATATGTGCTAAAATGTACAGTCAAAATTACCTTAGAAATAAAACATTTAAATTTTATTAGTTTCATAGACTCTGCGTTTAAGTTTTTCTCTTACATTATGAAATAAGTCGTTTTGTTACTTTCATATTTACTCTATGCTGTTAAGATTGTAATTTAAAGAAAAAAATTTAGTACAATCAATTATACATACATTTGTTGTCATAGTGCAATGTTTTCACATTACAGTTGAGCATATTAAAAAGCTTTTTCAAATAAAAGCATTATTTGCAGCAATGTTTTTGCTAAGCAAAAATTTGCAAATTTATAGGGGCCAGTGGGGTGGATTCCTGAGGTCATTTTAGTGTACCTCTAGGACACAAGATAATTCTATTTTATGCCTCTATCTTTAATAGTTGTTTCTGTTTATTGATAAATCAGACAGTCAGTTTGGTTACTTAGGAATAATTCTACCTTGTTTATCATTGAAGCGTCATTTTGAATCCACGTTCGAGTAGCTAGTGAATGTACTCCAGTACAGTACACACCTTTCATCGAATAGTCATGATGTAAGGTCGCTCGTGTAAAACTGCAGTTAATTAAAAGCTAATGAACTGCGAGAGTCGGCCAGATGTTTCCAATGGGAGAAAGTTATTAGTGAGTTCAAAGTGGAAGTGGATGAGGCGCCGGTGGTTGAAGATTAGCTGAGAGGTTTGCGCTTCAGTAAATGCCGCAGTTATTGAATTATTGCTGCTTTTTATCTACTTACTATAGAAAAAATTACAAATATCACGTAACATTATTATTTGACTCCAATGAATAATTTTGGCCAATATTATTTGGGTAATATGATATAAAAAAATTACACTGAATAAAACTCCCGAGTTTGATTATTATTAAATAGATCTTGGTACGTGTATTATTTACAATACCAAATATATTCTGGGTTTCCCAAAACTCCTAACACTCCCTCACCACGACAACTTTAGAAAATTAGATAATTAAAAATCTTATTTTAGGTTATCTAATAATATCATCTGAAGGACGTTTTTCAGAATTCAAAGTTATACTAAGTTAATATAATTGGGGGTTAGTTTCCATTGAACATTTTGAATATACACGATCCATCAAGTGTTGTAAAGATATTAATGAAATAAAACATACGGAACTTATAGATATCAGTAACTTTGGAATGAGGGAAAGTTACTTGAGATATATATACAAACGTAGATATTACCTTTGACACAATGTTTCCTTAAGGTACGGAACCTATAATGACCCATAACTCCAAAGAGCAGATATTCACGGATTCAAGAAATTCTATGGGATAGAAAATTCCAGCCACAAGTCTTCCATAATCTGGAGCTAATTGACGTGGAAAATCTTCAGTGGGTGGGTGTTGCAAGTAGTCATTAAGTGGAGTGATTAAAAAGTAGTTATTGCTACCACTTCAGTATTTTATAGTTAGAGCTTCACTTAATTGTGATTAAAAAGAAGCTAGAACTACCCCCTGTAGTTGTATCTTAACTTTTCTAGAATAGAAGTTGTAACTTCACTTTTGGTGTGATTAAAGTATAGTTACATCTACCTACCTATAGATATATCTCCATTATTTTGGAGTCTGTAGATAGGCACACTTCACTTTTATGTCTTGCGTGACTTTTAATGGCGATGTTTATGCAAGTACGGGAAAGAAGAGTGTACGGTTGAAAGAAGAGTATTGACTAAGTGCAAGGAGCTGATGCGGTTTGAAAGTGAGAATATAGACTTTTTTAGCAGAACAATTTCTACCGCCTAGTGACGAAAACTCGGGGGAAAAGCACTCACTCCAAGACAACGATTGGAGATTTTTCTTCGTTATACAGCTGATCCGGGGTTTCAAAGTGGTGTAGCAAGAAGATATTGGAGAGTGGACCGTTCGACAGTTTGTAAGAACATTAATTATGTGATGAACTGTATTTTGGAAAACGCAGACAACTGGATACATTTTCCTTCTACAGTACAAGAAATAAATAATGCAAAGTTGATGTGGCAAAGAAATTTTGATTTACCAACTGTTGTAGGTGCATTAGATTGCACGCATATCGAAATAAAAAAACCATCAATGTTCGGTGATGAGTATATAAACCGGAAGGGTTACCCCAGCATCAACGTGCAAGCAACATGTGACAGTCAAGAAGGTTTCACTAGCGTTGCTGCAGAGTGGCCAGGATCAGTGCACGATTCTAGAATATGGAGAAGGAGTCCTGTTCGGGATATTATTTCTCGTTATGACGGTGCTGCGTGTTTACTTGGTGACTCTGGCTATGGTATTTCTCCTTGGTTAATCACCCCGTTCAAACCTCCTCAAAACCGATATTCAGCGTCGATTTTAATCGTGTTCATGCAAAGGAAAGGGTGGTGATAGAAAGGGTGTTCGGACAGTTAAAGAAGAGATTCCCGATAACTTGGCAACTGTGTTAGATTGTCTCTAGACAGAGTACCAAAAGTAATTGTCACCTGTACTGTGCTGCACAATGTAGCTAAACACCTCAGAGATCCTTTAAATTTTGAAGACGACGCGAATGAAGATGGGTGTAACGAGGATGAAGGAGGCGAAGAAGTGTTCGAAAACCAAGCAAACAAAACAACGTGGCGAACAGAAGCGGAATGAAATGCTGGGTTTTATTTAAATGTAAGTTAAATTGTACAAAAAAATAAAATTGTTAAAAAGTAAAGAGACTTTTTTTGAAAACCTAGATTAAAATACAACCATACAAATACAAATAAAACCATAGGCCTAGTACAAATGTGCAGGGCCTTTGACATAACCCACAGCTCAATGAACACTGTTGGCAGGCATGCACATAACGTACGTGGTGCATTCATGCCATGTAAGCTATAAATCTTTTTTTTTTTTTTTTTTTTTTTTTTTTTTTTTTTTTTGTAGGATAAGGATAGTTTATTATTGGGTAACTGGAGTTGGGTTTAAACTAACCGCTAAGTTACATATTAAACATCAGATTAAATGAATAGTCATCAGTTTGAGTTTCTTTCTCAACTGTTCCTCCTTTCAACTTTTGTAACTCAATTTTTTCTTTTTCAATTTGAATTTTCTGTAATTCTAACTGTTGCAAGAGAACAAGTCTCTGTAGTTGCGGCGTATTCAAATCTTTTGTTTCACCTGTTTCGTATGCCAATAGTTTTTTGTTTTGCGGGCCTTGTATACGAGTTGTCAGCTTGAGTTCTCAACTTTTTCTCAGGTTCAGATTCATGAGGTTGGGTAGTTATTGCGATTGCGGCTGCAGCTAAGTTTTTCCACTCGTCACTGCTGTCATTTCTTGTCGCTTCTACTGAGGTTGACTGACATGCTCCAGCTGCAAAACTGCCTGGTACTTTTGTAAAAAACTGGGTTTTCAGCCTCACCCAATAATGCCAAAAGCATTTTTTCCCACTCACGTAGTTTAATTTTTTTATTTCCTGTAGCTTTCACATCAGATTTCTTTTTTATTTTTGTTTTCATATTTTGGAGCAATTTTGTTCATTTGAGTAGCATTTACTTCATTTCCTGTAGTTTGGGAATACGTAGAACACAAGGTTTCCCACGCTTTCTTCTTTTCTAATAAGACTTTGGGAACCCTTGACTTTTCCAACAACACAGTATTTTCTGATAATATTTTTACAAATAGCTCCCTATCCGCAACCAATTTCTTATCAACGTCTCCTTCATCTTCAGATGATGTCATGATACCTATAAACAGGATAAGCAAGAGAAACACGAGTGGTAACAGGAACACGACTCAGAACGGCACGTGAGTTGTCTGTATGGCCTGCGCCGCACTTCACCGCTGCAGACTGGAAGAGTGCGGAGTGGGGGAAAACAAGTCTGAACATGAAAAGTAGCTGCATCTACACTAGAGTTGTATCTACCCGTAGTTGTATCTCCAATTTTTATAGAAATAGGGTAGTTGCAACTACGGAGTGTTAGCGCGTGTTTTATTCACTCCAGTTTGAGATAAAGCTATCACTACACTGTAGTGTCTACTATGAAGTTGCTACGTTTTAATCACTTCACTCATTACCTACAAGATGGCGCTGGACTCGCTCCTGGGCAGGTGAGTAGAAGTGCACATCCGCGGTAGTCTGGTGTACGTATCATACACGTTGTATAGAATCGCAATATGTATAATAGGTATGCATCGTATTTTTGTGTGTATGATATAGAAAAAAATCATAAAATCTTTAGTAATTATTATTCAAGAGACTAAATTAATACTATATAAACAGTACATGATATAGTAACCTACTTTCTGTAACAATCGAAACGCTATTTTAGTTAAAGTATTGCTTAGTTTGAAGTACCTGTATAGCATGAAACAAAAGCATAATTTCCATAATAATTATTACGCTGTATATATCAGTAGTATATATAGTGAAACTGTTGATGAAGCCACATTCTACACACAGTGAACTATACAGTTTGTGAATTTATATGGTAATGTAACAATCAATTCCAGGTATTAATCTCTGTTATATAATGTAATACAAATGTAACGCTAGTGTCAACGAAGTCTATTTCTCGAGGGACTGAATAAATTCTCGAGATAGAATTTACTATAGTCTTAAAATGTGTATGAAACTTCATTTCTATGTTGGTAACACAACAAGTGCGGTAACGGTGTATGTCACAGTGGTAGCAAACATTGTTACATTAAATTTTAGTGTTACCACGATGGCAACAAGAAGGTTATTTAATAAATAAACTTGTACACAAACAACAGTACGGTTTATATGACATTGTAATATGTCAATTAAACATGTTACTATATATAAATAGTCGGCTATAGAATTACATTTTATAAAACAGCTAAGTGATTGATACCTGTTGATGTGGTGGTGGCGTAACCTTATCTTATACGTTATGCAGTGTTCGAGTTTATAAATAAATATAAACGATGAATACTAATTTCAAATTAGGTGTGATTCTGCTAAACTCGAAACTTACAAAGTAATTGATTATAAATTATACTTACTATACTTACTTATTAACCTATATAGATTGTTAACACAAAAAATAAGATATAATAAGTTTTGTAAAGGATCTACGAAGTGTTTGTGATAACCGTACTTAATTGTAAGTTCTCTATTAGACCGAACAGTTCCAAACTTAAAAATAATTTCAATCCGAATTAACGCTACTTTCATGCCTATCACACAATGCATATAACATATAAGTGTTATACAAGTGTTCAGTTTTTAAAACTGAATCAGCAGAATAAATTATAGTCTTGCTAAAATAGCCAATTGTTATGCTAATTTAATTTATGGTTGTATGACAAATAATTGAAGCCAGTAGAGGACAGTAACGAGACATTGCAGGTGATAAAGGGAGGAAGCTCGTAGAGGGGGGGGGGATCAGGAAGCACTGACGAAGACAAATTGTTCCGCTTCAATAGACTTTAGCCTCCGCAAGATGTTCTTTATTGTGTCCTCTTAACAGCCACATAAAGTGACGTTTGATTTATGAAGATCTTTTTTCACTCCCATTTGTAGTGATAAAGCCGGCTCGCTCTTTACCTCTTCGTTCAATCGCATCTCCAATAATTCTCCTGTCATTTTGTAATAGTTTCCCGACGTTAATGTAAATAATGTAATTTAAACCAAAATATATATTTATTACGACTTAAATTATGAAATGTTTATAAAATGTACGAATAAAAATTGTATTTTGAATGTTGCTGTTTGTATTGTATTTATCAATTGCAACTGCAAGTAGAAAGACAGTCTATAATATGAAGAAACCCGAAGAGTCAACGAGTTAAATAGTTGCTGGCGGTGTTTGGGGAGGGGAGGGTGATTAAATTCTGGTATATTCCACCTCAACTACTGTAATTTTGTATGCATGATCTCCAAGCCTTACAGTTCTGTTACATTTTCTTATTTTAATTATTCATAGAGAAAAATACTGTTCAATTTAAAGAACCACTTGTCTCTAGCTGAAAAATGGTGTAGAATGACGATCAACATTAGTTGAATTTCAAGTTCATATGTTTTTTCAAAAATCTTATTTATTTCCAAATAAAGAAATTACAAATACATTAAGAATTGAAATTGTGTGAGGTAATTTAAACAAAAAACAAAATTGTTCTAGTAGTGGTTCATTGTCTTTCTTTCATAGAACTCAGCCACTGAGTGAATGGATTGCTGATTAACCAGTCAGTAAGGACATCTTCAATCTTCCTCCGGAGAGACGTCTTGTTTCCTCTGGCAGTATGTTGTGCAGCTTCCTGCCAATGTAAGAGGGTTTCTTCTCATATTGGGAGAGATGGAGAACTGAGAGATGGTATCTTCTGCTATTTCGGGTGTGAAGATCTCTCTACAGAAATTAGAACTACTTTTATGTAGAGGTGTATTACAGTTATGATCTTCAGATTTATATTATTCTCTACAACTTTTGCATCACCAATACTCTCTGGAGATTACTTGCTGAGGTTTCTCCCTACACCACTAAATCTTCAGTGAGCCACAAATGCTACTATTTCTAAGCTTAAATGGTTTTATTCATTCACCTGTTTAGTTTTTACATGGCAACAATTATCAGATATATGCAAACATTTTGATAGAAAAACTTCAAACATCAATTCGCTGGGTCCACAAATCAATAACAGGCCAATCAAACACAAAGAGGTACATGTTTTGGCGATAAGCATCTACTTTTAATTGTTTTATTAAGGTTCTCCCGGACTGCACCACCACCAAGCGACAGAGACAGTTCAATGGTATTGTGGTGGATAGGCATTCCTCGAGGACCTCAACCTGTTTGGTATTCTGGTAGACTATTGTGATGGAGGGGCAATGTCAGCTGGGTCTTTTGTTTCGTATACACACCAAAAGCATTGTTATTCTCTGAACCATAGAGTTTTATATTATCACACTACAAGTTATAATTATGTGATATATAGCATGTGTCTTTCCCTCAGTGCTATACGGTCATTGAGCTGAAAATATCTAAATATAATAATTTGTTGGGTTTGATCATTAGTTTAAAATATATCAATTTAGTCTACTAATTGTCACTAAAGTATTCTTACAGCATGAACACCCCACGACTGTGCTACCAAAAATAATATTAAGATTAATTTTTGTATTGCCTATAATATAGTAATATTATGTAATCTGTAACTTTTTAATTACTTATAGTATTTCTATGATCGTTAAATAGTACCCCGCTGATAAATATGTACAACGAATCGATACTCGTACCTCTCGACTGTGACATGTTTGGCGCTCCCGGCTTGTGCAAGCGTACCTTTAAAGTGGTCGTGCTCCCTTGTGCATTGACGTACCGTTAGAATTTGAATATAAAATAGTTGAAATATACAGTGGCTAGAACTTTTCTTTTATCCATTAAAATATATGTGCTAAATCTGGTTTCTTTAACGTAAGTAGTTTTTAAGATAATAGTTTTTTTATGAAAATTCAAATTTCTGGCCATGGGTTGAACGAGACATTTCTCGGTCTATGTTTGTATGACATTTGATGTCTCAAATGATGAGTAATATCAGCCGCGAAAGTTTATGACACCCTATTGTATACACGCTGTATATATAGAAACTGAGTAACATCTCCTTTATATTAAACGTGTCGTTTCTCGATCATAAATCGTTGTACATTTTGTGGTATGTCGATATCAAATGACAAGCCAAAGTTCTAGTGTAGGAAGATTTAATAATTACGTATTTCACTAAACCTAAGTGAAGAAAAAAAAAAAAAAAAAAAAAAAAAAAAAAAAAAAAAAAAAACCGTAGGATAATTATTACTTAATGTGGCAATGCAAACACTGATAGTTATATCAGGTATAAACTCATCTATCAATTTAGTTTTTATGATGAATAATACGATAAGAAATAGCAAATGTTAAATATAGTACAAGTCAGTTATATAAATTCACACAATAAAGTAAATAGTTTGACAACGAAATATTCCACATGTCAGTTAAATGGTATATATAAACGGAATTTTCCACTATCCAATACCATTTGAAAGACACATTGCGAAAGAACTCGAAAATTTAAAACACAATACACAATTTATATATCTAGTTGAGACATAAATAATGATTTGGACAAAAAGAAAACGAGTTTTTTTTTAATTTACCAAGCTTTTAATAAATAATGTATAATAATATATAATAAAATGAAATAAAACAATTTTATAAACAACTACTCAATAAGCGATTATCATTCTGTGATTTAAATGTTTACACACAATGGGTTTTTCTTCACAGTGTGTAATAATTAAAACACAAGTGTATCAAATTAAATCTTTGTATAACATCGGGAAGTTGGAAAAACTTAAATATAGTTGTCCTACGTGTTTCATCCTCATTTAAACCCCATGGGTGGTTGTCCTGGATAAAAAATGCTTTATTTTGTTTATTCAAGCCATGAGGCATGCGTGTGCCAAATGTCAACATTCTGAGATATCGGTAAGTTGGAGAATTGGTGATTAGTGAGTACAAGTGCAATCTTTGCAGCTGCTGGTTTTATAACACGTTGATTATAACAGTGGAAATCTTGGAAAATTAATTGAAATTTTACCTACTTTGTGTCATATCGGCATGAATATGGAAAAATATGAACTAATGATTCGAACTATATGTACCATTTATATGTAGTTTAAAATGCGAATGCCTTAAACTGACTAATTGCTGGGCCTGAAGTATCGTCACTATGCCCAAAACTTTTTTTAGTAAAACAACAATTACGCAACTAGGCAATCCTTCCATTCTTATTTGTTTGGTTTTTAATATTAATATGTATAGTTCATAGGCTACTGGCTTTATAAAGCCATTTAATACTATAAATTAGTCAGTGTAGTAACTTCTTAATTCTATTTTAAAAACGAGAGGAATTGAAATCGTTAAAGGAACGTAGGATCATTATTTAATTAAAAGATCGCCTTTATTTATTTACAGGCAAAGAAAACAGTTTATGAGCCAATAATCGTTCCTTAAGTGTAAAAGAAAGAGAATAGCGCTACCAAACTAGATAAAGCCATTAAAACAGCTGATTAAGTTTGGCTCTCAGAGTTAAACGACTAGCTTAAAAGCGTATTTGCATTCTCACAGTCCCTCCAAGAATCTCTTCTTTGTACATGGCGTTTAATCAAATATAAAAATAAATATCTAATACATTTGGATTTCCGTCATTTTCAAAATAAAAATGGCAGCAAAATATTTTGTTAAATGTTAAAAAAATGTATATACCAAGTTGGACAACCGCGTATTCTCAATCTTTAGTTTCATTTTGGATATGGATTAAAATATGATTGTATGCTTTCCTTCTGTTTTGTCTAAATACCACAAAACAATAATACAACTTAGAAGTCTGAATGAAGGTTTCAAGCAGGAGTAGTACGTAACTTTGCAGATGTGATGTTCCCCAACGAAAGTGTAAAATTTAAAACAAAGATAGACCGACCATCTATAGCAACAAAATCAAACACTTACAGGAGTTTAGTTATCTTACCAGTGTTATTGTTTATAATGATGGAGGACTGTGTCACTATAATGCACCTTTAGGAAGTAAAACACATTTATTATTAGTTGGAAATGGAACTTCATTAGATAATAAATATTAAAAAAAACAAGAATAAGGCACGAAGAATATTTTATTCTTTTGGTCGTCAAGGGCGTGATGCGGAGTTCTATAACGGTTTATTGATGTAACAAGTTCAGGGCAGGACAAACCTTGATGAGTAATGATGATCACGTGATTTGATTGAAGTTTTGTATTCTAAATATAATAAATAGGAATTTATAGATTGAAATGAAGATTAGTTACTGCACATAATCTAACAAACCAGTTTAGTTTGAGATATCCCTTCCGCCTCAATCGGAAGAAAGGTAGATTTCACATTTATCCGTCATCTCAAGATCTCAAACTGAAGATGCATTATTAGTTTAGATGTTTGATTTGCACAGCACTGATGGGGTAATAACTCTCACTGCTGGCATCATAATATAATCATAACACTTTAAAAAACATTTCTTGAAACATAATCTTGAAGGCTTACAAGGAAAATTTTGTTATAAGCATGTAAATTTCTTTGTAAAAACGTGACCTTGACTTAGTTTTAATTAACCTGACATTATTTATTTCCGTTATACTAAGGGTATTAGTAAATTTTGTAACTGTTTTAAATATATGCTTGCATAAAAATACTTATTTAAATAAAATGAAACGACTAATATTTTAGGTCTTGATTTAAATATCTGCAGACTGAATTATTGAAATAGGTTTTTTCAAGCTTCACAAAATGTGTATTGTGTGCTAAAAACTGATAGCAGTGAGTCAACTGGTGATATCAGTTATTGGAACGCGACAAACCACCACAATGCCGAATATGTTGTTTCAGTATCAGATGAAACAAATTGATTGAATTCCATTGGCTTTATGTAAAATTAGGTGCAGAGTGACCCCTGTGTAATACCGTTGTTTGTTTATTAATGTTTACATTTCTTCTACATTGACAGAGAAAAGTCAACAGTACATGTGATTATAAATAAGATACAACCAACGCTTACATATTTCTCCGCTTTAATTTTGTGGCCCTTGTTAAAAAAAAAAAAACAAATCCATGTGAACATTATTATTTCACTTCAGTAATGTGTAGTTATTAATTTAACGAATCAGTTTCATGCATGATAGTATTTTTTAGTAATTATTTACATGTTTGTTCGTTCTAAATAAACCATAGAATTAAAAACCATCCCCTATAAATAAATGAATGCATAACTTACTCATGTAGGCTTATATTCGGAATAACAATAGAATTTAAATTGATCTTAAATAGGATCTTAAGCAAACCACTGTTTAAAGACAGCGTACATTGACATTTGTGTACAACTTTTACTTTTGATAAAACACTGCTTAAAAATGTAAAGTTTAGGCAGTAGGATTTCTGGTAGCAAAAGCACAGATCTATATATCCAACTTATCCTACTCACATACTTATAAGTTGACGGATTCGCTAACTTTCCACATAATGAGTAATATTTACGTACAAGGTCAATATAATTTGACGTATCATTCATGTATTCTTCTTATATTTTAAATTTAGCGAAATTTACTAGCTTGTTAAATTCATGCAGGAATTATCATCATCAATAAAATGCTAACTTATTAGTATTATTTCAAATGTGTTGTAAAACATCATATTGTTCTTAACATATTCTAATTGATAACAATGTGTGCTTGAAATGCCGCTAAGTTAAACCTTTTTCCCATACTCCATCTACCTAAATATTGTTTATTTTTGGAAGTTGATCGTTAATTAGTCTAGGAATTCAAGTTTTTATTTTTGTTTTTAACTTCGAAGACATTTTAGATTTAGAAAAATAAACAGAGACTGAGTTTCCTTCCTTTGTTCGAATGTATACTTGTTTGAACTGAGATTAGTAAGATTACAGTTTTTATGGATACTGTTATCAGGCTAACAATACAGTTATTCAGCCAGCTCGCGTTATGGCTATTATAGTAAACACGAGGTAGTATCTTCCCATACCCGGTGTGACGTAGGTGCGAAGGTTCTTTAGGACTAAGTTCAGTGAGGCTGAGGGATTTCCTTCGCTTTTTTTTATATGTGAAAAAGATAAAGTTAACAGGAAATCTTAGTTTTTAGTTATGACAACGGCCGTGTAAACCTGTGAACTTTTTTACTCCTTTTTTGACCTGAGAAATTCCGTCCATATAAAATTAAGGCATTCAATAAAAACGTTTAGAAATATTTTCAATAAGATTTTAATTCGTATCATTCATAAATTAAGTTTGTAAAGAATGTTATAATTCAGTTCTGGGTTAAACTGTCAAGTTATAATTGTTACTGTACTCCCGCAATAATAATTGGAGACGTCAGTATATGAAATATACAAATGAGAGCAGATCTCCATAAGTCAAACGTCACTTTCTGTGGCTGTTAAGGAGACACAATAAAGTACGTTGAGGAGGCTAAAGTCTATTGAAGCGGAACAATTTGTCTTCGTCAGAGCTTCCTGCCCCCCCTCACGAGCTTCCTCTCTTTCTCACCCTCAACGTCTCATAACACATCTCCTTCCTTGCATCCAATTATTTAATCGGTAAAAATTAACATCGTCACAATCATCGGCAAATCATATCAAATCAAATCTATTTTTTATTGCGAAGACAATATTTACATTGCATGGCAAACGCCATGGGTTTTTAAAATTTCTAAAATTAATACAACAATACACACTCACACATACAATTTTACAGTTGAGTTCAAGCAGTCTCTGACAATGAACTTTCTGGAATTGCTGATGTAAGCACGATCTGCTTCCGGTTTCTAGGAACACCTGTTCAATAGAATATTCTCACTTCTTGTATCCCTTTAGATTTTATAAGATCATAGCAGAGAGAACTTTTTATAAATCCTCTGGAACAGTCATACCTCTGGGAGATCCTGGTCTGTGAGGATTCCTAGTTTGTCTATGGAAATTCTTGGTCTTCTGAAATGTTGAATATCACTATACATATTTTAATTCCTCTTCACGTGAATCCTTCTTCAGCAAGAGTACCGATTTTTCGTTAACCTTGCTTAGCTCCTTGCCTTTCAGATCGGGTCTCCTTAAATCTGGAATGTCACCATACATACTTTACTTAGTTAGAATCCTTCATACGAATCCGAATACATTATACTGACTGTTTCTAGACTTGTATTGTTGACACAATTTTCCACATAGTGCCAAGTAAATCAATAATTAATGCCCAACTCGTTTCTTCAATGCTTTTATTAGTTGTAGTATCAAAATCTCTACAACATTAATTTAACAGTCGTGGTAAATAAAGCCAATATTTTATTTACATTTTCTTCAAAAGTAACTGAAATATTCAATAACAGTTTTAATGCTGGAAGATTGGATGTCTTTGTTGTGTTACAAGGGCTATAAGCAATGACAGCAGAATAAAGATAATAGCTTTGAATCGGTATTACACTAAAACTGTATTACTGTAGCTATACGAGTACTTCACAGACAGTTTTAACGATTAAACACAGAAGTTGTATGTATTAGATACAAGCAGTGGTAGCAGAATAAAGATAATAGCTTTGTATCGGTATTAAACTAAAACTGTATTACTGTAGCTATACGAGTACTTCACAGACAGTTTTAACGATTAAACACAGAAGTTGTACGTATTAGATACAAGCAATGGTAGCAGAATAAAGATAATAGATTTGACTCAGTATTACACTAAAACTGTATTACTGTAGCTATACGAGTTCTTCACAGACAGTTTTAACGATTAAACACAGAAGTTGTATGTATTAGATACAAGCAATGGTAGCAGAATAAAGATAATAGCTTTGTATCAGTATTACACTAAAACTGTATTACTGTAGCTATACGAGTTCTTCACAGACAGTTTTAACGATTAAACACAGAAGTTGTATGTATTATAGATACAAGCAATGGTAGCAGAATAAAGATAATAGCTTTGTATCGGTATTACACTAAAACTGTATTACTGTAGCTATACGAGTACTTCACAGACAGTTTTAACGATTAAACACAGAAGTTGTATGTATTATAGATACAAGCAATGGTAGCAGAATAAAGATAATAGCTTTGTATCGGTATTACACTAAAACTGTATTACTGTAGCTATACGAGTACTTCACAGACAGTTTTAACGATTAAACACAGAAGTTGTATGTATTATAGATACAAGCAATGGTAGCAGAATAAAGATAATAGCTTTGTATCGGTATTAAACTAAAACTGTATTACTGTAGCTATACGAGTACTTCACAGACAGTTTTAACGATTAAACACAGAAGTTGTATGTATTATAGATACAAGCAATGGTAGCAGAATAAAGATAATAGCTTTGTATCGGTATTACACTAAAACTGTATTACTGTAGCTATACGAGTACTTCACAGACAGTTTTAACGATTAAACACAGAAGTTGTATGTATTATAGATACAAGCAATGGTAGCAGAATAAAGATAATAGCTTTGTATCGGTATTACACTTAAAACTGTATTACTGTAGCTATACGAGTACTTCACAGACAGTTTTAACGATTAAACACAGAAGTTGTATGTATTATAGATACAAGCAATGGTAGCAGAATAAAGATAATAGCTTTGTATCGGTATTACACTAAAACTGTATTACTGTAGCTATACGAGTACTTCACAGACAGTTTTAACGATTAAACACAGAAGTTGTATGTATTAGATACAAGCAATGGTAGCAGAATAAAGATAATAGCTTTGAATCGGTATTACACTAAAACTGTATTACTGTAGCTATACGAGTTCTTCACAGACAGTTTTAACGATTAAACACAGAAGTTGTATGTATTAGATACAAGCAATGGTAGCAGAATAAAGATAATAGCTTTGAATCGGTATTACACTAAAACTGTATTACTGTAGCTATACGAGTTCTTCACAGACAGTTTTAACGATTAAACACAGAAGTTGTATGTATTATAGATACAAGCAATGGTAGCAGAATAAAGATAATAGCTTTGTATCGGTATTACACTAAAACTGTATTACTGTAGCTATACGAGTACTTCACAGACAGTTTTAACGATTAAACACAGAAGTTGTATGTATTAGATACAAGCAATGGTAGCAGAATAAAGATAATAGCTTTGTATCGGTATTACACTAAAAACTGTATTACTGTAGCTATACGAGTACTTCACAGACAGTTTTAACGATTAAACACAGAAGTTGTATGTATTAGATACAAGCAATGGTAGCAGAATAAAGATAATAGCTTTGTATCGGTATTACACTAAAACTGTATTACTGTAGCTATACGAGTACTTCACAGACAGTTTTAACGATTAAACACAGAAGTTGTATGTATTAGATACAAGCAATGGTAGCAGAATAAAGATAATAGCTTTGTATCGGTATTAAACTAAAACTGTATTACTGTAGCTATACGAGTACTTCACAGACAGTTTTAACGATTAAACACAGAAGTTGTATGTATTAGATACAAGCAATGGTAGCAGAATAAAGATAATAGCTTTGTATCGTATTACACTAAAACTGTATTACTGTAGCTATACGAGTTCTTCACAGACAGTTTTAACGATTAAACACAGAAGTTGTATGTATTATAGATACAAGCAATGGTAGCAGAATAAAGATAATAGCTTTGTATCGGTATTACACTAAAACTGTATTACTGTAGCTATACGAGTTACTTCACAGACAGTTTTAACGATTAAACACAGAAGTTGTATGTATTATAGATACAAGCAATGGTAGCAGAATAAAGATAATAGCTTTGTATCGGTATTACACTAAAACTGTATTACTGTAGCTATACGAGTACTTCACAGACAGTTTTAACGATTAAACACAGAAGTTGTATGTATTAGATACAAGCAATGGTAGCAGAATAAAGATAATAGCTTTGTATCGGTATTACACTAAAACTGTATTACTGTAGCTATACGAGTACTTCACAGACAGTTTTAACGATTAAACACAGAAGTTGTATGTATTATAGATACAAGCAATGGTAGCAGAATAAAGATAATAGCTTTGTATCGGTATTACACTAAAACTGTATTACTGTAGCTATACGAGTACTTCACAGACAGTTTTAACGATTAAACACAGAAGTTGTATGTATTATAGATACAAGCAATGGTAGCAGAATAAAGATAATATCGATTGTATGGTATTATTACTAAACTGTAACTGTAGCTATACGAGTACTTCACAGACAGAATTAAAAAGATATTAGCTTTGAATCGGTACCTTTGAATCGGTATTACACTAAAACTGTATTACTGTAGCTATACGAGTTCTTCACAGACAGTTTTAACGATTAAACACAGAAGTTGTATGTATTAGATACAAGCAATGGTAGCAGAATAAAGATAATAGCTTTGCTTTGAACTCGGTATTACACTAAAACTGTATTACTGTAGCTATACGAGTACTTCACAGACAGTTTTAACGATTAAACACAGAAGTTGTATGTATTATAGATACAAGCAATGGTAGCAGAATAAAGATAATAGCTTTGTATCGGTATTAAACTAAAACTGTATTACTGTAGCTATACGAGTACTTCACAGACAGTTTTAACGATTAAACACAGAAGTTGTATGTATTATAGATACAAGCAATGGTAGCAGAATAAAGATAATAGCTTTGTATCGGTATTACACTAAAACTGTATTACTGTAGCTATACGAGTACTTCACAGACAGTTTTAACGATTAAACACAGAAGTTGTATGTATTATAGATACAAGCAATGGTAGCAGAATAAAGATAATAGCTTTGCATCGGTATTAAACTAAAACTGTATTACTGTAGCTATACGAGTACTTCACAGACAGTTTTAACGATTAAACACAGAAGTTGTATGTATTAGATACAAGCAATGGTAGCAGAATAAAGATAATAGCTTTGTATCGGTATTAAACTAAAACTGTATTACTGTAGCTATACGAGTACTTCACAGACAGTTTTAACGATTAAACACAGAAGTTGTATGTATTAGATACAAGCAATGGTAGCAGAATAAAGATAATAGCTTTGTATCGGTATTACACTAAAACTGTATTACTGTAGCTATACGAGTACTTCACAGACAGTTTTAACGATTAAACACAGAAGTTGTATGTATTAGATACAAGCAATGGTAGCAGAATAAAGATAATAGCTTTGAATCGGTATTACACTAAAACTGTATTACTGTAGCTATACGAGTTCTTCACAGACAGTTTTAACGATTAAACACAGAAGTTGTATGTATTAGACAAAATTAATAGCAACCACACTCTGTTTTAAAATTAGATATTCAAAGCTGAGAACTTAACTTAAAATTTAGGCTTAATGAAATTTTCGTCATATCAATATATATATATATATATAATATATATATATATATAATTTCAAATATATATATATCACAAGTCAATGTTGGACGTTGTATTAAAGATTTATTTTTATGATTTCTCTGAGTTTGAGGACGTAATTCAATAAAACTACTTGAAAGAATTGAAGGAAATTGATATTGCTCTGCTATCGGTTTATATCGATGGGTTTATCTGGGAGGCGATTCATAAAATATGCGTTACACAGTTTTAAATTAATTACTTCCGATAACGATAAGGTGCCCCTTTGATCTATAAGTAACAACACATATTTTATAACAGGTGAAAAAATCAAATGATAAATTAATTGTTTAAAATATTTCATCTATTAATAATTGTGTAGCCTCGCCTTCGAAGAGTGCATGGACACACATGAATAAATCATTGGTTGTAAAACAGTGTTGGATATAAAAAAATATAAAAATTTCATTGTTTCAAATATTTAAATATTTTTGTATGGTACTCAATGACGCTCAGCCAATCATGTGGTTGGACGCATAATCGTAGAACCCATTCTTGTCTATGCAGACATGCATAATCATATAACTCATTCTTGTCTATGTAGAAATGAAGTTTCATGCATACTTAAAGTCAACAAATAATTTTTTCCAGATATCTTGGTAATCTTGATACAATCTTATTTTAAATCATTAAGTTGGGTTTCATAGCTGAGTCAAAATAATAAAAGTTCCGGTGAGGTATGGAGAGTTTTGCAATGCGAGATTGCGCTGAAATCAGATCTTGACCCAAAATTAACTCTTTTTACTGTATGAATACGCTACATGTGTTAATATGTCACATGTTACAAACTTTTATTATGTTATCATGCTAAACTTTGGGAGTGCATTGCATTCCAAAAAAGCCAACAATATAACAATAATAATATATATATATATATATATATATATATATATATATATATATATATAAAATGTATATTGGTTTATGCAACATAATTAAACCAGTGTTGGTGTTTCCGTTTTGTTGCTCAGCTTCTGTAAATACTCACTCAAGGAAGTGTCTTAGTGTCCGAATAAAACTGTATTCGTGCTGCCATCTACTATAAAAAATTAAGCACTCACTACTGGCATAACTAATCACAGCACACTATCACCGATGGCATTTTATTCGTACAAGTACAAAATTATGGAAAAGTATATTACAATAGGCAGAATTTTGGAATAAAAATATATCTATGTGTTATTCTCATATCTAAGCAATACACACGCCAAAAATAGTCTAAATCTGCCCAATGCATTATGTTTTGATTTAATATGAAACATTTCTTTGGAAGTTTTCATATTTATGATGATAATAAAATGATGTGCTGTAGTATTTGGGGAGCATAATCTCATTACGCTGGAATTTACTGAAGCTCAAACCTCTCATCTAATCTGCAACCACCGGCGCCTCATCCACTTCCACTTTGAACTCACTAATAACTTTCTCCCATTGGAAACATCTGGCCGACTCTCTCAGTTCATTAGCTTTTAATTAACTGCACTTTTACACGAGCGACCTTACATGAAGCGGAATTAGTACCAGTAGAGGGCAATACATGTTTATGGACTATAATCTGGGATTTTGTTAATTTTTCTTTAGTTCTCTTGAGACTTGAGACTTGTACAGTTTTATTTGTTCCCTGAAGTAAACAAGTTTTAAAATGTTGAGTTGGGCAAGGAAGCCTTCCGCATCCAGACAACTCGGTTTCTCCCTGGGTCATCAGAGTAAGCCAATCTATACGGACATGACGTTGTGATGTAATTTTAGTGTTTCTGGAAAATATTAAAAAGTTCTTATCATTTATAGTTTTACTCAACTAAAATTGTAATAATAATAAAAAAGTAGTATTCGATAACAGTTCTTTACAGTTTCCATCAGTACTCTGGAAATATTGAAACTGGGGGTATATCACCGCCTTCTATTGAACTTTGTTCATTTCAACTTTTTTACCTTGAATTGAACAGGTCGGAATGAACATAATACCAAACCAACATTCCAGCGAATATAATGTACTAAATCAGTCTTTAAACAATAATTTTCAACTTTATTACTAAATTCTGTTACGAAATAACTCTAGGTTATTGAGAATTTACCAGGGATTAATTTACAGTACTTCAAAGTTAACCGAGTATTTCAAATTTCCATTAAACCTACTCGCAGAAGCATAATTAAGTATAATTACGAAAGTTCAATATGAATTATGTAACAAACTTATTCGTTGAGATTTACTTTCATAAATTAATTCTTTTCTTATTACTTATTTTAGTTAACATTGTGACAAACTTTAGTAAGGTAAATAGATGAAACGTCAGTTTGTTATATAAATTATGCTAATCCACATTAAACTCTATCAATTAATATTAAAACATATAAGTTACAAAATAAAATAACACATCTATGTAATGAAAAAATCTAAATAATTTACGTTCCAATTAAAAAACTCAGAAAAACGAACTCAGAACAGCATATGCTTGGACAATGAAATGCCCCAAGCATTTTATGACATTCTGAATTTGGAGATAGAGAACCCGTTCACACAATGAAAGATGGAGGATTGGATAGTGTAAGTTGACATGTCTTAGCCGGTAATAATGAGTGACCTGGTCACTGTGAGGTTTACTACTATTTTACCGATGAAATAGTAGTAGTTCGTAAATGTAACTCGTACAAGGTAATATTAAAAATTCCTTTTTTTTGAAAATATGGTTGCATGATTGAGTTTTAAAAATAATGTGTGAGTCCACAGAGTTGCCCTCCCTATATCTCAAATGAGAGTATACGTATGCATGGTAGACATCCTTTGCCGAATTAAAGTTAGCAACTGGATAGAAAAACTCTTAAGGCAAAACAAAACAGAGTATAGTTTACCTGCCAAAAGGTAATATGATATTCCCAGTCAATATAGATGCCCAATATGGCACCCTAAACCTTGCTGAAGACACCACTTCGATATATTTGCATTAAAAAAATTTTCTTCAGAGGTGTATCGTGTAGAAAAATTAATAATGACTGGTTTAATTTGAGCTTATTTGGTGAAAACCAAAAGCTTCCTTCATCTGAATTTAGGACAAATACACTTTTGAGGTCATGTGGTTATGAATTTCTGACAGTTAGCGTATTGTCATCAGCAAAGAGAATGGATGGACGCTTTCGACAAGGAATTTGGGAGGTCGTTTATGGATAATAAAAATAAAACTGGGCCGAGTACCGAGCCCTGAGGAACTCCTTGAAATACTAGTTTGTCAGACTATAGAACTGGGACACCACCATCAGGGCAAATGACTCGCTGCTTCCTGAATGTTAAATAGGAGCATAGCCAGTCTTTAGCTCTACCCATAATTCCATAATACAACTGTACTGTAACTTAAACAAGGGTAAATCAGCACAGTCGAAGATCACATAACGATCTCCTTTGTTAAGCGACTTTAAGACCAATTCAATTAATGTATAAACTGCATCAATTGCATCAACTGGAATTGATCTAAAATCAGTTTTCCTTCCTAAAAATCTTGCATGTTTTCAAAGACTTTTGACCAATTAGACAAGATTGCTAATGGACAATAATTGGAAATATTTGGTTTTTCATAAAAAAGTATTAATTTGGTATATTTTAAAATGCCAGGGAAAAATCCGGATTAAAATTAATCATTAATTAATGTTGCTAGTAGCTTAGAAATCAAAGCTCTTTAGCAATCTTCGGCTGAAAGAAACGACAGTAAGCCAGTTAAATTCTGGGTTATGTTTCATGATTATTATTATTTTGTTGTACAATTCTAAAAATATTTCGGGAACTTTCACAGATTGTACCTTCAAAAAGACCTCCCTTATACTTCAATTATATTTTACAAAAATAACCAAATTATAAAGAAAAATAGTTGTTTGTTAACATTTATAAAATTAGATTTTCTATTCTAAATGATTCGAGTATGAGTAGAATTCTTAAATACCAACCAGGTACGAGTTAATATAAAACTAGAATTGTACCCTTATTTCGACAAAAGCTTATACATATATGAAGTGTTGAATAATATAATAAATTCAACATGTTATTTCTATAGAATAATTACAGATAGTTATTAGTTATACTCCATTAAATCACGTTGGTTAATATCACGACCAATTAATTAAAAAATATAAAAAATCATATTATAAGAACATTTACAAGTTTGTTTTCATAAACTTTGTTCATGTGACAATATTTATATTTTTGTTCTCTTGTACACGGATATAACCACTATCTATATTGCAGGGCTTTAACAGATTTAACAAAGCAAGCGTCGTCAAGGATTCGTCGAGCTACGTGTTTGTTGAGCTGTTGAAATTCTGCTAATGGTGAACAAACTTAAGATCCCCAGTCGCCGTTGCTCTGGACAATTTACTTTATTCTCAGATTTGGTTGGTTTAGCTTCTAGTCTGGCAATTTTTTCACTGTATGCAGTAAAATCACAACAATATGCATTACAATTTTGATTATTTTAGCATAGATAAATTAATTCTACCATTGGTTATTGAAAACTTGCCAGTGTTCTTTCTTGTATCCGTCGTAATTGTTACAAACAAGAAAAACTATTTAAATCTGATTTAAGGTGGCATGAAAGTAGTTATGGATTTTTACATAAAAATAATTTATAATATGATTATATTGTATTGATTGAACCAAAACAAATTTTTGTTGTAATTTTTGTCACAAATACTTTAGACCGCGTGCAGCGTAACAGAAGTCACGTAGGTTGCATGCAACATTCCAAGTCAATAGCTTATTTTATTACTGACACTTGGAATCACTGGAAAGTAAATTATTATATCTACCTAAAAAAAAGAAAAACTCCGTTAGACTACTAAGTGACAGCTTCAACGACGCTCAGCCAATACAGAACTCATTCTTTTATATTTCGAAATTGAGTTTCTTAAATAATTTTAAATATGCAAATTAAATCTTTTCAAATTTACAACTTGCCCCATGACACTTTAAAATGTTTATTCATCTAATTTTGTTTCATATCAGTGTTTAAATAATAAAATTGTACACACCAAGTCACCATAAAACGTTGTCTTATGTGTTGGAATAGTTAGCCTACATATTAATATGTGACATGTTAAAATCTCTTATGAGTGTACTTAATTTATTTAAAAGTTTATTTATTCTGCTATTCTCATTTCCATCCCGATTAACCAATGTAAAAGTATTCACTAAATATCAGAGGCTGATAGCAGAACTTTGGACGCCGTTTACACCCCAATCTGACATTATCCGCCCTGCTGCCTTCATTGCTACTGTGCCGCGTAACTGATAAAAAGAACATCCAGATTAGGCGACCTTACTGAACTGAATATATAGGATCTATAGGTGGATCAGTAAAAATTGTTATTTCTCTGTATATTATTTCCCTCACTGAGTGAAAAACAAATTTAAGTGTGACAAGTTTGTTCTATCTGACTCTTATGTAAATAACAGAATCAGTCACAGTTACAATTACATTTACTATGATAATAAGTTTTCCTTTTGCTACAAAAACATTTATCATATTTCTGCAGAATGTATCAAACTATTACGGATTTGCCTAAATAAAACACTCGACGAATCCACTAAATATTTATTTATCTTTAAAATAAATCTAATGTAATATTTACAAATATAGAGGTTGTTAATAGTAGTATGATTCCATGTTATCAAGTCTTAAACATTGACAAGCCGAGTCCAACTTATTGTAAATTTATTGAATTTAACTATAAACAGTTCTACATAAAAGGTTAATCGGAATAACATAAAAGTAGAAATATTACAAAAATAAACGCTTTCATGCTTTGATTTATACATTCCATGGCACATTAAAGGTACAAATTGCGTAGTAAGATATGAGTATAAAAGATACATGTTATTTACGTGCCAATATTAAATTCTGTTATTACTAAACATACGAGAAGATATAGTCACTAAAGGACGGGTTTAAAACACTTTATTAAGAAAGTGTGATTGTTGAGCAGTTGAAATTTTCTTAATGGTGAGCAAACTTTAGATCCCAAGTCGCTGACGTTGTGACAATTCACCACACCCTCGGGTTGGAGTTGGTTGAGTTTGCTCATTAGTAATTGTTATACCCGCCTTAACTCTTGTTTATTTAAAAAAAAGTTTATCATTGAATATGATTTGACAAATTACAGTGGTCTCCCTAAACTCACAATGGTTAGAAAAAAAAATGAAACAGGCATTATAATTAGATTAAAAAAAAGTTGAATATTAAACTTCGAGCCAATATGTCACGTTTATTGTGTAAAATGTCAAAATGTCAGCTTAGAGTTAAATCACATAGGCATATTCATGCTCTTGTTCGTATAAAATACTCTGAGATGATGATATATATGTTGTCTAATTGCCTGGACCTGGGGATTCCAGGGAGGTCGCGTAAGGCAACGTCGGGATTGCGGAAGAAAAAAGCTAGGGTGTTTCATAACATATTTCCTAAAATAATATGTACCTAAGTGTGTCGTTTCTCGGTTAAAGTTATGTTGAATTGATTGTAACAAATCTTGTTCTGAATTAATCGATAAACCTTTGAATGCGAGGTAGAAGCACGGGGCAAGCAACAAGTGATCGCTATCGTCCATGTGTGGGCGTTATCTCTTTGCCGCTCTTAGTAATAAAAATAACGATACATATCAGTTTGTCAGCATGTGAGAATTGAAAATAGCCTACATGTATACCGAAATCCACAAGTAACTACCCTCGCTCTGAACTGTTTATCCTTAGCAATGAATATCATTAAACAGACATTTTAATATTGTAAAAGATACATAACTTAGATATCATGATAATAAAGTAAACGAACATTCTTTTTACCATCAACAATTAAACATTAATTATTAGTTTTCACAAAAATTTAGATAGGCATACTTTGATCAGGCATAACCCTCAGCTTGTCTAGGCTTTGACTATACACACTTTGATTAACCTGTTTCTTGTTTTGATTTTAATCGTTAAAATTCTTGCAAACACAGATTCACGTAAATGTTATGTTGCAAGTTAAATCAGTAGTTATAAAGCTTGAGACAACAAATTCGGATACTCGTTTCTTATACAGGGTGAGGCAGTGAAACGGCACGATTTCGATAGTGGTTGTAGGGCGCGGAGGGGGGTTGCGAGAGTGGGGGAAGTGACCTTGGGCGTCTAGAGTGGTGGAAGTTTCAGTAGCCATGGAGCGTTGGTCGAGTGCGCAACGTGCATATGCCCTAAAGGCATATTACAAAAACGCGGATAGTGTGGTTGGTGCTCAACGCGCCTTTCGTCGTGAATTCAACCTGCCGCCACGGGCTCCCGTGCCATCAAGGAAAGCCATTCTCCTTTGGGTTAAAACCTTTGAAGATACTGCTAGCACAACAAAGAAAAGAGGCGGCAGCACAAAAACAATCCGGACACCCGAGAACATTAATCGTGTGCGCGAAGCGTTGGGACGAAGTCCGCGAAAATTCGCGAGACGGCACAGCGCCGAACTTGGTCTCAGCAATCGATCAGTAAGACGGATTTTGAAGAGTGACCTTCACTATCATCCATACAAAATTCAGGTAGTGCAAGCCCTTAAACCAATTGACTACAATAACCGTATACGCTTTTGCCAGTCAATGCTTAACGTTATTGAACGAAATGAAGAAAGAGTGCATAACTTCTGGATGAGTGATGAAGCCCACTTTCATCTTAGTGGGTACGTAAATAAGCAAAACTTCAGATATTGGTCCTCAGATAACCCGCAAGAACTTCATGAAAAACCTCTCCATTCTGAAAAAGTAACAGTCTGGTGCGCAATGTCATCTCGTGGAATCGTGGGGCCCTATTTTTTTGAAGATGAAGATGGCAACACAGTGACGGTAAACTCTGGACGTTATGCTGACATGTTGACCATTTTTGGTCTGCCTGGAATTGATCGACATGATCCAGATGCTGAAACACTCTTCCAGCAAGATGGTGCAACAAGCCATACTGCTAATGTCTCAATGGAATTGCTCAGACTTGCATTTCCACGACGTCTAATCAGCAGGAATGGCGATTTCCCCTGGCCTGCCCGTTCACCAGATCTGACGGCACCAGACTTTTTTCTTTGGGGCTACCTCAAGTGCAAAGTCTTCCAGGAAAATCCACCAAGAACAAAAGAAGACCTGAAGGAGCGAATTCGACAGGAAATTAACAACATTCCAGTACAGATGCTACGAAACGTCATGGGACAATTTCATCTCAGGCTTAGACAATGTGTGCAAAACCAAGGACGACACCTCACTGACACCATATTTAAAAAAATGATTGTTTTTAAGTTAAATCTTTAATTTCCACTCTTGTACTTGAGATCCATGTTCAACTATTATGATTTTACTTGTAAATAAATCTTTGGTGGTTTTACAAAATCGTGCCGTTTCACTGCCTCACCCTGTAGGTACAAAATAAAACATTATACTAAGCTCTCATGCAAAATATTGTTTAACCCTTTGCACTCGAGAGTAAAATTTTTGGTCACTACCAAAAACTCGGGCCTCTATTGAAAAAGTACTGGCGAAAACCTCGGAGCCCTTTTTATCAATTTTGTAAAGGTTTTGTTAAAAAGTTGTAACTTTTTTATTTTAGCAGTTAGAGTTATAATTTTGGTTTTTTTTATTTGTCATAAAATTCTATATTGTAAAAAATATATATATTTGTAATTACATTATTTTTAATACCTTTTTTCACTTATATAAAAAAAATTCTTTTGCAAACTTTTTTACAACAGTTAACTTTTAGCTGTTATAACTGAAAAAAATTGACATTATATAAACTACTATTATTTCTAGGTTCCTTACATAATTGTAAACATTCACATAAAATTTCATAAACTTACCTCTATAAACAAAAATGTTGTAGGCAGTTTTGTAATTTCCGACAATTTCCCCAAATAGTGAGTTATTTGTCAAATGATTGAATATTTACTTTTTTATACCTTTTTATGCCCGTAATACCGGTACTTAGGGATTATACCTACCGCATCAATATGAAGAACACAAAAATATAAATTTATAGAAACAAACCTGATAGAACGAAAAAACAACACTTTAATTACAAAATTACAAACTTACAACGATTATCAATGGGGTCAGATTCCGTTATATACCCCCAACGCTTAAACCTTTTTCAATGAACTTAGAACGTTATAAAACGATGTAGTTGAGTAATAGAACTAACATTCCATCAATCAAAAAGCATTTCCAGGTATTGTGATCGGTATTTTTGTCGCTGTTATCTTATCTTTCTCCAGAATCCTGATTACGGCAGGCCGCGCGGCGGGACTCTGCAATCACGTTATCTACTAGACCGCTCGACTTTGACCTATGTCTGAGGTTGGGGAGGGGTTTGCGATAAGACAATTCCTGTTTTATATTGAAGAAATATTGTTCTACGCTAATCTAGTAATCAGTAGAAGCAAAATGGCAAATAACGATTCATGTCTGGGTGTGGTCGGTATAATCCCAAAGTACCGTAATACCTCCCTCACTTTCACTTTTGGCATCGTCAGATGATTCCGAATCTGATATGTTACTGACAAAAATATCACTCAGATCGTCAACATAACCTTATTGACTGAAATGACTTATCAGACTAAACAAAACAATGAAGTGATCAGCTGTTGAAGTTGGGATCAAATCAGCTGACGAAAATGGTTGACAAACCTCTACAACTCAATGTAAAACTGCAAAATCACCGCTATAGAGTATAAAAATTTACTACGTTTTTACATCCAACAACTATCCAGATTGCGTATATCGCAAATTTACCGCATTTGGATAATTTATAAAGCCAGTGTAAAGGATTTACCAAACGTCCGACATTTCGGACGTCCGAGGTTTTGGCCTAAACAACGTTGTCCGATATTTCGGACGTCGGAGTGCAAAGGGTTAATTAGTCCGTTGAAAACTTTGTCATGTCGCCCAGCAACGAGTTTTTCTTCTCACAATATTTTATTGCATGGATCTCCCATTCCAGAAGTATTCTTATTTGGAATATAATACAAAAAACTGGGTTTAAGCTTCCGGGTGATTAGACACAATCAGCGAAACAAATGTCAGATAAAGCGAATCGTGCTGTACTCAACGCGAATAAACATTTGCACAGAAATCGATTTCCTGCAGATGAAACATTATAAAATAATATGTGCCTCTCATAGCCATTGCTAGTTTTGAAAATTTTCTTATAACCTCAATTGTGAAACAGTTAGAATATTTGCTGGCTAATTCTCAAACGCTCAGCTTATTGCCCACTAAGAAACTTTTTTACTACTTTGAAAAACTCGTGCAATATTATTCGTACTGCGGCGTATGTAATATGTAGGGAAGCTTCATTCATTAAATAAGTGCAGAGTTTATATCATAGCGCGCACTAAATAAGCAGAATCGGCCTTTCTGAACGTTGGTTGTCTTTATGCGAATTACGGTTCCTTCGAAATTCAAAATAACACTTGAAGACTGAAAACACCGGTTGGTGCTTTAGAACCAAGGCCAAAATTGAAACGTTCAACGTACTCCCCTCGAGACAAACCCACTTTACAATGGCAGCCCGAAATGATCACTCAAAGATAACTCCAAGACTTCACAAAATTCATCTTTCCGAAAAGATGACACAAGTACACAGATGGACTGATAGGCGCTCGGACAGTCAGATAACATTGATAAGATAATTGCAGTCTGCTCATATCTCATAACTATCAGAGTGACCCTCGTATTGAGATTATAAACAGAAATAAAAACTATTTAGGAAAAGTGTATTTGTCTCATACACTGAAAGAACCTACAATAGTGTTTAAAATATTTTTATAATAAAATGTTTATCACCTCATACTCATTGTGTTGGGAACCGTAAAAAGAATATTTTAGGAATATCGAATAGAATTCACCCTGACACGATGTTGTTATTCTAGGAATCAATACGTGATGATGTTGTCACAGTCCTGTACTGCGAACGTCGCTATCAATACAAACGTTATTGAGAATGTGGCTGCGGTGATATTGGAGAAACAATAAAGAGGGTTGCGGTGAGGAAGAGAGAGACCGCAAACGTTTCTCTCTAGTGGTAGTGGTTATCGGTCTCCCATCTCTCCTTCTTTCTACTAATAAAGGTGAACACCAATGTGCTCTACATTGTTCAGATGCTTGCCATCGTTTGGTCGAAATACACACAAAGAGCGAGATAATCCCCAGATTACCAGATCACCTTCCCATTAAATATTTACAATTAAGTGTTTGTAACTTCCTATTTAGAGAGTTAATAATTAATTGTATTTTACAGCTCAATAGAATCTATAAATTATTGTAATACGATTTTTCGATTTAGCCATCCATGATTTTTCTACCACCTTTTGCATGATTATAATCAATATACAATTCATAAAAACTACCAAAACGTAAATTCCTAATGTTTTCCTTATGTAATTGTAATTTGTGATGAAGTTCCTCATAGAAACTTAAAATTCCGGTTGACTATACAAACCAGTCTTAGAACAATTTGAAGTGTTGTTTCAAAACGGAAAAGTGTGTAGTACATTACAAATACACTTTTTACCTAACTTTTCAAACTTCAAAACCAATCTTTCTATTTAATTGGATCTGTTTTTGTGTATAGTGCAATGCGTGAACCAGCACTTTAACTAGCTAACAGCAATAAGTATCTTGTTAAAATTAGTTCATTAATAGGTTCAAGTAAAGCCTAGCAGCAATTCGTGAAAAAACTGTCTTTCAACGCGTACTTTAGTTGCAAATACAACTGAAACCTATTTACTTTTTGTTAGTTTGAAGTGATAAATGGACCACGAGTCAAGTTTTATATAATTAAGTACACTCAATTGTATTCATAAAATACAAAACTCTAGAGCTGTAAATCCCTATACGAACTAAAGCTATAATATCCTATAAATTGATAGGGCCGGTGAATTCTTACTCACTTAAATAAAACAGTATAGATTGAAACAATAGATTTTCTATAATAATAAATAAATAGTTCAAACTATCCATTACTTTCCTTTGGTGCTATAATATACCTAGATGGTACTGTAGTAAGAAATTTTAGCCACACTTCGCACTGTACGATTCTTTTATATCATCTCTCAAGGCCATCAAAATCATTGTAGGTTATTAATACGACTAAGAATGAAATGTTAACAATTCTATAGAAGCCTGATTTAAATGCTTATCAGGCTTCAATATTTTTGTCAGAGAGGTAAATGCTAAAATATGAATATGCTAAAATTACTCTCGTACAGGTTATAGACCGTAACAGGACGCAATGTTATATTTATATAATTATCAAGCAATAAGAGTAAGAATATAATATAAATAGAACATAAAATATACAATTAAAAGGGCACTCATACCCTAAATATTGTACAATTTTTATTATTTAACCGCAATACATACACATCGAGCACTTTTATATATTTTGGAATATTATATTTTGATGAAATTATACGTATCTAGGTTTTATTACTTATACAGGGTGAGTTTTAAGTCCCTTCCCCCCCTATTTTTTTTTTAAACCCGTATAAGTTAGGAGGTTTTTAAACTCCGTACATATTCGTTAGACCTAAATATCTTGTTTTTCATGGGTACATTGACTCTCCACCTCCAATGGGGGACGGTCCACGAGGAGTAAGCCGAGATTCTTAAATGTAAGCATAGGTTGATATGCACATCAAATTAAAGGTCTCTGTAAGTAGAATACAATGCCGCAAACCGGACCTCAAAAGGTTAATCCTAATGAAAATTACAGGGTGTTAAAATGTTACAAAATAGTAATGTGCTATTATCTGCGTTTTATCGCGCAACTTTTTAAAAGTTCATTTCAAAACAATTTTTCTATTGCTGTTTATTCTTTAAAAGGAAACTTTATTTTGTTGTGTTTAATGATTTTAAAGGGATCACTGGAAGTCCGAGATCTAGGAGTTAACTAAAGGATTTAATAAGAAGTCGGTCATGTGATGTGTCGTTTAACATTGCCTTTTAAACGCTGGAAACTGTGCTACAATCTGAATTAAAAAAGGATAATTCGTAATTTTGTTTAATAATTAATTTTGTTCAGAATCTGTGGTCTGCATTTTTAAATGTAATCTTTGACCATAGTCCCTGTGTCGTTGTAAAAGTTAAAGTTGTATGTTTATCTGGGTATTCCCAGAGACTTGTTATGTTTGGTTTCAGTTACTTGGGCCATTAAGTATCTGACCTTGTTAGTTGCAGTGTGGCTACTGACCTTGTTAGTTTTAGTGCTGTTAAAGTTAGAAACATGTCTCGCACTCTTCAAGAAAAAAGTTGACATGGTGTTTATTTTTGGCGCTTCTGGGAATTAATTACCACGAAACAATGAGACGATTTAATGAAAACCATCCAGAAAGACCTGTTAGCAGAACCTATTTAAGGCAGTTAATAACAAAATTTAGAGAGACTGGTAGCGTTACTGATGCAAAAACGTTCAGGCCGTCCTCCTTTGTCAGAAGAAGTTGATTTTGAGGTTCTTTGTACAGTTGTGGAAAATCCTCAAACCTCTTCGAGACAAATAGCAGACAATATCGGGGTATCACAACGCAAAGCAATAATAACCCTGAAGAAGCACAAATTTCATCCCTACAAAATTATGCTACATCACGCATTAAATGAAGATGCCCCGGACAGAAGATTGCAGTTCTGTGAAACTATGGATAGACTAATTATATCAAATCCAACAACCGTAAATAATATCTGCTTTAGTGATGAGAGTACATTTTACGTAAATGGTTTAGTGAATAGACACAACTGCAGATACTGGGATAACTCTAATCCCCATGTTCACCAGAGAACATCATACCCAGTATCCCCAGAAAGTAAATGTTTGGGCAGGTCTCTTTGGTAACCACGTGATTGGACCACTGTTTATTGACGGAAATTTAAATGGAGAAAGTTATTTACATATGCTCCAAATTAATATTCATCCATTAATAGAAAATACAATTCGCACTAATGGTGGGGAGTTTAATCGAGAAGAAGTAAGGTTCCAGCGGGGCGGTGCTCCTCCACACTACGATGTTAATGTTTCGTGGTTACCTTAATGTACATTATCGTGAGAAGTGGATAGGAACGACGCGGGGCAATAGAATGGCTGGCACGGTCCCCTGACTTGAACCCATGGATTTTTTTGTGGGAAACACTTGAAGTCTGTGATTTATTGTACACCACTCGCATGTGTGGAAGATCTTCGGAACAGAATTACTGAGGCCTGCAGGAAAGTAACACCAGAAATCCTAAACCGTGTAAGGAGTGAATTTGTTAACAGACTATACTACTGTCAGGAAGTAAACAGGCAATCAGTTTGAGCATCTACTACAATAAAAGGGTAAGTAACAATCTACTAGTATCGGAATCGTACAATATTAGAACCGGAATCGCTGTTGAAATAAAAATAAATGGGTCTAAAACCTTTGTAAGACAACAATTCTTTAAATAAAATACTTACAAGGCGACACAACACATGATCGACTTCTTATTAAATCCTTTAGTTAACTCCTAGATCTCGGACTTCCAGTGATCCCTTAAAAATCATTAAACACAACAAAATAAAGTTTCTTTTAAAGAATAAACAGCAATAGAAAAAATTGTTTTGAAATGAACTTTTAAAAAGTTGCGCGATAAAACGCAGATAATAGCACATTACTATTTTGTACATTTTAACACCCTGTAATTTTCATTAGGATTAACCTTTTGAGGTCCGGTTTGCGGCATTGTATTCTACTTACAGAGACCTTTAATTTGATGTGCATATCAACCTATGCTTACATTTAAGAATCTCGGCTTACTCCTCGTGGACCGTCCCCCATTGGAGGTGGAGAGTCAATGAACCCATGAAAAACAAGATATTTAGGTCTAACGAATATGTACGGAGTTTAAACCTCCTAACTTATACGGTTTAAAAAAAATAGGGGGGGAAGGGACTTAAAACTCACCCTGTATTATAATATCATTTATTTGGGACAGGGAACGATACGTCGTAGAACAACGTGTTCTACATTAAAACGATGTTAAATTTGTATTTTTATATAGATCAGCTGTAGAAAATTCAATGTAAATAAGTGGCAGTGTCGTTGGGACTATGTATAATAGAAGTTATTTTGAACTATCGTAATAATTAGCTAATTGTAATGTTAAATTAATAGATAAGTAATTATGAAGTACTATCACCTTACTTAACGATTCCTGCAGGAATAGAACAACATACATTTTACAAGAAAATAATATAATTAATTTTCCTTTGACTCATTATACTTTCAAACACCCTACAACTTAGAGGATGACAGAAAATAACTTATTTCATTCAGAAGAAAAAGTTTTCCACTCGGCAACCAAACCAACAAAGGAACTGCATTCGACTGGAAAATATATTTACCGGAGAAAATTCCACTGCTACGAAGACGAACAAGGAAAGGTCTGTGTACATGGTCGAGGCACCTCTATTATACTTTATACAAGTTATAGTTTTTATTTACCTTTGTATTTTTAATTATATTATACATATTTGCAACAATATGGATTGTATTACATGATTGTAATTCAGAAAATTTACATCATATGTCTGTTTTTTTTATATATCTTGTGAGATAGTTTAACAGATTGTTCTGCACTTGACACAAACGTACCGTAGAATAAAAAACAAACGCCTAAAACTTGATATCTTTCTGTGTGCATTTTAATAAAATACACAGGTTAAAAATTATTACAAAATGCTCGATCCAAAAACAATTTTTATAAAGTAGTCTAATTATAACGTTACCCCGTCGAAGGCATTGAAATTTGTTAGTGAAACTTGGTGAGTTTATCGGTAGAACAAATTGTTATCCTATCAACATTATGAACACAAATTAAGACAATTTGATATAGTAATTTGGCTTGTAAACACCTAATATGTATGTAAATTGCAAGTATAGTTATATAGGTTAACATATACGACATTAAAATCACATACTAAAGCTATTGAATTAAGATAATTTAACCTATGTTACTGTTCAAAGCCAGTTACTCTACTCCTCCCTCCCCCCCACCACACTCTTGTACGATGTAGGTGTGATTATTGTTCCGTATGAAAGTAACTACGTTTGCATGAACCACACATATCCGTGCCTCTCTATACTTCTATTATGTATCCTGTTTTACGTGCGACCTTTACAACCCCGAGTAGCCCAGGCCACTGTACGATAGGTTTGCGGTACGTTTGTATGAACCACACATATCCGTGCCTCTCTATACTTCTTTTATGTATCCTGTTTTACGTGCGACCTTTACAACCCCGAGTAGCCCAGGCCACTGTACGATAGGTTTGCAGTACGTTTGTATGAACCACACATATCCGTGCCTCTCTATACTTCTTTTATGTATCCTGTTTTACGTGCGACCTTTACAACCCCGAGTAGCCCAGGCCACTGTACGATAGGTTTGCAGTACGTTTGTATGAACCACACATATCCGTGCCTCTCTATACTTCTTTTATGTATCCTGTTTTACGTGCGACCTTTACAACCCCGAGTAGCCCAGGCCTCTGTACGATAGGTTTGCGGTACGTTTGTATGAACCACACATATCCGTGCCTCTCTATACTTCTTTTATGTATCCTGTTTTACGTGCGACCTTTACAACCCCGAGTAGCCCAGGCCACTGTACGATAGGTTTGCAGTACGTTTGTATGAACCACACATATCCGTGCCTCTCTATACTTCTTTTATGTATCCTGTTTACGTGCGACCTTTACAACCCCGAGTAGCCCAGGCCACTGTACGATAGGTTTTGCGGTACGTTTGTATGAAACCACACATATCCGTGCCTCTCTATACTTCTTTTATGTATCCTGTTTTACGTGCGACCTTTACAACCCCGAGTAGCCCAGGCCACTGTACGATAGGTTTGCCGTACGTTTGTATGAACCACACATATCCGTGCCTCTCTATACTTCTTTTATGTATCCTGTTTTACGTGCGACCTTTACAACCCCGAGTAGCCCAGGCCTCTGTACGATAGGTTTGCGGTACGTTTGTATGAACCACACATGAATAAATGAATGAATAAATGAATTTATTTCCCATATACAAATTCCACAATACAATAATTTGAACCATTGAGAAAAAAAAACCAAGTAGTTTTACAAGTAGTTTGGCCAATTACAAACATATATAAATTAAAATTCCTTAATCAGCAACCAGTCTATGATTAATTAACTGATTAGGTTAATCTAAAACTAAGTCTAAACTAAATTATCTAAAATAAACTAATTAGAGTCTAGCATTATGCTTATTACAAGTTGTATGCCCGCTGTAGCATCTGTGAGCAGAGATATTCATTTAAAACATGCTTGAAAACCACTACTCTAGCACGTTGGTGAAACACCTTACATCCTTCTGACCATAAAGCCAAGCGACTGTCTTTTTACAAAAGTACTTCATATTGATTGAGTTCTTTATGTGAAGCGGAAGTTGGTTGAAAAATTTAGGGCCTAGGTATTGAATGGAATGACGGAAAATAGATCTGTTGACTTTTGGTAGTTTAAACGATTTATTTACGAAGCTTCTCGTACTGTAAATATGGTCATTTGGTATAATACTTTCTCTATTTCCGCTCCTAACGAAAAACAGTCTCAGGACCTTAAATATAAAGAGATGTTGAACAGGTAGGATTTGTAGCTCTTGAAACAAAGGGAACGAGCTTGCTCGTTTAGATTTTTTAAGAATTATTCGAAGAAAAAAATTTTGAGTTGTTCTTATCTTATCTATTAAAGTTTTGTAAGTACCCCCCCAGAAAGGTAGAGCATACTGTAGTTTTGAATTGATTAATGCAAAATAAAGGGTTCTTAAAAGATTAGAATTACAAAAATTTCTTAAAAAATAAAATTTTCTTATTTGTGATCTTAATTTTGAGTGCAAGTCTAAAATGTGCGGTTCAAAGGTAAGTTTTTCATCAAGCAAAAGACCCAAATATTTTATTGATTTCACTTTTTTCAAAGGTTGACAGCTACATAATTGAAAATTGCAGTTTAGTGAATGGAAAATTAAAGGAGAAGGTAAGTCAAAACCAAAAAAAACCAAAATTTATAAAATTTGTTTTACTGACATTCACTTGCATTTTATTTATTAAACACCATTTTCTTAGTAGTAGGAGATCAGAGTTAATTGAATTAGTAAGAAGGCCAGAATCTTTTCCAGTGTAGAATAGAGCTATATCGTCTGCAAAAGCATTTATATTTCCTTTAAAATTAATATCCAATAAGTCATTTATAAATATTAAGAAAAGAGTGGCAGAGGTCGTTGACCCTTGCGGGACACCTGTTTGAACTATGAGTGGATCACTAAAGTTATTATTTATCTTTACCTGCTGTCTTCTTCCGGTAATAAAACTGTGGAACCAATTCAGAGCTATTCCTCTGATACCAGCAGCTTCTAATTTGTTTAAAAGAATCTCATGATCTACCATGTCAAAAGCTTTTCTGAAATCGACAAATAAGCCCGTTGTTTTTTGTTTTGAATTTAAGCCATTAAAAATTAGTTCAGTTACATTTATTAAAGCACTTTCTGTCGATCTGCCCTTAATAAAACCAAATTGTTTGTCACTAAAAAATTGTGATATATTAAGAAATTTGGTTAACCTTATCAACATAATTTTCTCAATTAATTTAGAAAAAACAGAAAGAAGACTAATAGGTCTTAGGTCGTCTAGTTTATAAGAATTTGGTTTTTTTTTTAATAGGTACTATTGAACTTAGTTTTAAACTTTCTGGAAAAATACCACTAGAAAAACTGTTATTAATGATGTAAACCAAAACTGGCGCAATTTCTTTTATTATATTTTTCAACAGACAAACGTTAATTTTGTCATAGCCAGTGGATTTTTTGTTTTTTAGACTATGAACAACAGCTGTTACTTCATCCACGGTGGTAGGAGTTATAAAGAAGGAATTACGTATGACACGGGTAGGGAATGTTTCATTAGAGGGTGCTGAACCTTGTTGAACTGACTGTACTGAGATAAGATGCATATTGATTACCTGGGCAATAGAGAGCGGCTCCGTTATCACTGTCGCGTTATCAAGCTCAATCCTGTCAACGCATTTATCTTTGTTGCCTCCAGTTAAGCCATTGATTATTTTCCATTGTTGTGAAATGTCTCCTTTACAGTTTTCTAACATATTTGAATAATAATTATTTTTTACAAAATGAATTTCAGATTTTAAGTTTGTGGAGAATTTCTTAAAATAGTTAATAAATTCTGTATCATACGGTCTTCTTTTCGAGATTTTAAAAAGTTTTTTTCGTTTTCCAATTTTTTTAAGTAGTTTTGATGTAATCCACGGACTCAGCAACTTGACTTTCCTCAGTTTACAGTCTAAAGAAACTATCCTGTTATTATTAATTATAATATTATCTAGAACTTTATAAAACCTATCATAACATAAATTGACATCGTTTTCAAAGTACACTTCACTCCAATCAACGTTTCTTAATTCAATCTTAACCTTATTATAGTCTATTTTATACTTAAATGCATTAACAACACTATTATCAATAGTCTCTATTGTCTGCTTACTAAATTTAAGTCCCAAAACACAGTGGTCGGTAATACCTAACTCAAATACATCACTATAGAATGTATTTATATATCTATTTCTAACAAAGATATGATCAATACTGGTTCGTGAATTATCAGTAATTCTAGTAGGTTTATTTATCAAGGAAACAAAACCATTACTATTTAAAATATCCTTGTAAGAATACGTTACTGTGTTTTCCTCTAGTAAGTTAATATTTATATCACCAATATAAATAACGTTATTTCTTAATTCAGTGACAAGTTGAGTAAGTTCAAGCAAAAAGGGGTTCTCATGTACATTTTGTAATCTATATAAGCAGACTAATTTAAAAAACATATTATTTAATTTGACCTCAAGTAAAAGGGCATCGGCAGAAGTCATATTATTTGATAACAAGATTTCTTTGCAGTCTATTGATTCATCAACAAAAAAAACAACACCACCTGCTCTATAATTGTTATTGCAATTAGCATAAGTACTGTAACCAGGTAGTGCATAAAGATGTAATTCATCACTACTAATCCAAATCTCACTTAGCACAATAAAGTGTATTTTTTGTTTGATACTACTTAATTCAACAACAAATGCATTAAAATTCTTCCTCAAACTCCTGATATTAGTATAAATTAAGTTATATTTATTCAATGTACTTCCATAATCAAAAAATACTTGTAATTCAGTACCTTCGCTATTCATGTGTTCATTCATTTTTAAAGCTTAACTAATGTGAAATAACCATTTATAGTAATAAATAAGTAACATAGAAATAAATAACAATATACAAATAATGAATTAGAATAAAAAACCAGTATAAATTAGCAACAATCAACAGATAACTATGAATGAAACAATCAACAATAACAATAACTAACGACAACAATAGAGCTCTGAAATAACAACAACAACAAAACTTAATAATAATAAATAATTGTATAATAAATACTGTGACTTACATGTTTATTTAAGCTTGTTTAGTTCATCGTACGAGTCCACCTTGATATAGCGGTCCCCCTGACATTTCCTGACAAAAAACTTCCCCTCCTTACACCAAGCGTATTGGTACCCTATTTCTCTGCACTTAACTTTCAACTTAGAGAGAAAAATTTTGTTATCAGGAGTCAGGTGCTCGTTGACGTAGACGATCTTATCCGGGAAGGCGGAATTTATCTGTCGAGCAGTTAACCCTTTCTTTTCCTTATACTTGCTTAGTACTGTGTCCCGGATGAACCGCCTGGAGAACTGGACGATGAGGGGCGGTGGGCGATCCTTTCCGAAGGACGGTACTCGGTGGGCCGTCGAGATGTCGCTCTCCTGGATCTCCACTCCCAAGGCAGCACCAACGTCTCTCACCAGGCTGACCACATCCTCCCTAGGAGTCTCAGGAATACCGTTGACTTCCACATTGTTCTTCCTAGAGTACTGTTCAAGTGCTCTAACTCTGTTCTTGAGAGAAGTTACCTCGGTATTAAGGGTGCTGTTCATAGCTGTTAGGCGCTCGTTTTCTTTCTTAACCAGTGCTAATTCTTCTTTAATAGTTTTCATTAGGTTCGTAGACTCGTCCATTTTATTAGACATGAACTGTACAGATTCAGCTAGGGTATTTATCTCATTTCTTGTAGTTTTCATTTCTTCAATCATCTGCATTTTAAAATCTTGGAGAGCACTGATGAGGTCGTTATTAGAAAATGTAGCCTTTCGACAAGTTTTACATCTCCAGTCTTTAAATGAACGAGTCTTTGTTCCCACGACGTCATCTTGCATGCACTTAGAATGAAAATACTTTTCACAACTTCCAGCGCACTTCACCCTCTGATCTCTTTCGACATCATTACAGTCTATACCACAGATGCCACAGACAGACGACATATTAAAAACAAATACCAAATATATTCATTAACACAACAGCGAACAGTTTAGGTTAAACACAGTCAGTACGGCACTACGAGTAGAAACACGCAAGGCACACAGTAGGTCAGAACGTCTTATCAGCTCGCCGGTTGGAGCTAGACTGACATATCCGTGCCTCTCTATACTTCTTTTATGTATCCTGTTTTACGTGCGACCTTTACAACCCGGAGTAGCCCAGGCCTCTGTACGATAGGTTTGCGGTACGTTTGTATGAACCACACATATCCGTGCCTCTCTATACTTCTTTTATGTATCCTGTTTTACGTGCGACCTTTACAACCCCGAGTAGCCCAGGCCACTGTACGATAGGTTTGCGGTACGTTTGTATGAACCACACATATCCGTGCCTCTCTATACTTCTTTTATGTATCCTGTTTTACGTGCGACCTTTACAACCCGGAGTAGCCCAGGCCACTGTACGATAGGTTTGCGGTACGTTTGTATGAACCACACATATCCGTGCCTCTCTATACTTCTTTTATGTATCCTGTTTTACGTGCGACCTTTACAACCCCGAGTAGCCCAGGCCACTGTACGATAGGTTTGCAGTACGTTTGTATGAACCACACATATCCGTGCCTCTCTATACTTCTTTTATGTATCCTGTTTTACGTGCGACCTTTACAACCCCGAGTAGCCCAGGCCACTGTACGATAGGTTTGCAGTACGTTTGTATGAACCACACATATCCGTGCCTCTCTATACTTCTTTTATGTATCCTGTTTTACGTGCGACCTTTACAACCCCGAGTAGCCCAGGCCACTGTACGATAGGTTTGCGGTACGTTTGTATGAACCACACATATCCGTGCCTCTCTATACTTCTTTTATGTATCCTGTTTTACGTGCGACCTTTACAACCCCGAGTAGCCCAGGCCTCTGTACGATAGGCTTACCCATCTGCGGCGATTACATTATATTCTTGTAAGCATTGTCTTTTACAGATATGTAATTCCTCTTATAGATATGTCTAATGTACTAAAAATTATCAGTGCAGTCGGTACTCATTTATGTTGTTTTCTTTTTGTGGGATATTATAATATATATTTTATATATATATATATATATATATATATATATATATATATATAATTACGTGTTAGAGTTAATAAATAAGTAAAATTACAAAAGTTGTATTTACGGAAAGTTAACGATTATGTCAACAATTTGTCATTCAATTCAATATGTAAAGAATTTGCAGCATGTATGTTCAATTACATAAGAAAATAAAACTACAAATCACCGTTAATTGGTAACTATCACGTGGCCAAACGATGCATGTGGCAATAATCAGCGTTGGTTGACTGATCAAGTATTAATTTATCGTGAGCTTGTTAAATTCCCTTTAATATTTTAATTGAGTTATTACAGTATTTTAAATTTTGCATGACTTGCTCACTGATTATGACCGAGCAGGAAATATTTATTAATAGTGTTCAAAATTGGTTAAACATTTAGATGAGGCAGCGTCCAGCTTACCGTTAAAAGATTTTTCATTGTTTAATACATGTAGGATTTTGTTTCGGTAGTGAAAATACGTCGATGAAAATATATTTGATATCACATAGAGATTAGTTAGAGCGAATGGATTAGATATAGTGAAGTTATATATAGAGACGTACATATACATTAGTTTAGTAACATAATTTTCATACAATTTGTCTCTTAACGAATGATATTGAATATATTTTTGGAAGTTTTCATCAACTTTAAAGATTCATAAATTTCCAATAACGTTCTCAGTTTGTTGCATGTAATAATATATATGGTAGAGCTGGTTACTCATATGTATAACATACTGTAGACCGAATGGACACTTTAACTACGACACGAGTTATATACAGACTTCACGACAGTTGCAGAAGTGGTAGTGTATCCATCGCACTCAGCGAGTTAAACAACCTAATATGCAATGTTCACTGCACATGAGATCTAATCTTGGACCGGCAATAATTAGAATGACATTCATAAGTGTCAACATTACATAATCAAAGTAAAGTAAACTTAGTTGTAAATTTAGGAGAGGTGACGTTTTATAATTCCTAAGGTCATACTTGTGGGATATTCCTGTGGGATCCGACCTAGTTTTACAACGATGGGGTCCTCCAAATGAGAAACACTCGTTAGAGTAAAGAGAGCTTAATAAATACAGCAATGTACTTTTTAGTTATAGTTATCAACATTCATTACCATACTTGATTTCTCTACACTTATTTTTGGAATAATCAATAAAAGATGTACACTATTACTCACGAGGAACGAACTCACAGATACTGATGATCTGGGCGAGCTGCTCGTAGTCGGCCGATGATGGACCTGATTCGTCGATAATCGAAGGGTCAATTGGGATCTGGTATGATGATGTGAAGGTCGGACGATTACAATTTGCAGTTTAATTGAATGTAAGTTTTCGATAACGGGGCGGCAAAAATGCGTGATGGTCTAAATTATATCAAAATACAATTATATACTAAAAAGATTTTGGTGCTTGAAGAATTTTCAAAATACAACAAATAATATGTTCTAGGATATAGACTGAATGAATAAATTGGGATTTATAATGGAAATTACTCAGTTAAAGTTTAAAAACTGAAATAAGTTTGATTCTTATATTGCGTGGATTATTATAATTTAACGAGATTTCATATTTGATATTTATATTATATTTCATATTTATCCTCAGCCGACGCCACTCTGAGGCCTTCACCTCTTCCCATGAGTGAGAGGTGAAGGCTAACCATCCCCCCCGCCCACTCTCTCTCTCTCTCGTTCTAAATTCTTAATTATTTTTGTACTAAATTATAAAGTTCATTTTAAATTGTTTGTATTTATTATTAACACATAAATCACTGGGCTATGATCCGTCATTGTGTCTGCCGTACAAATTCGCGAATATAAAAAAAATAAATTATTGTGGAAGAGACCACATTATACATTATAAAAAGTGTACTCTTAAAATATTTATTAATATTATGTTAGTTTATAAATCAATAGTTTAAAAGTTAATAACATGGTTAATATCTTCTAATATGGAACGATCACATGTTTTGAAATGAATATATCGAATACAAGTGAATGAGATATTATATGTACAGTTAGTAGAGTTGAATAATTTAGTCGCCGCGGTCTGTGACGATAAGTATTGAATAAATGTGTATTGTCTGTGTGTCTGTATGTATCACAATTAGTTAATTTTTATAAATTTAAAAATGAAGTTAAACATACTATGGAGAAGTCAGATGAAACGAATTTTATTGAAAATTTTCATTTACTTAAACCAATTTTAGGATTATTCATTATAGTTTCAGCGATCGTAACCTAGTGGATAAAAACTGTACTGTGGACATAGCGATATCTTATGTGAATAGTGATTTACAGTTTGTTTAGAGAACCTATAAATGAAGCTTCTGAAGTGTCGTATGAAGGATATATTTAATGAAATATACCATATCAATTTTAGCTCGGCTAATTTTTTTGTTTATTTTAATGAATAGATACTCCTAAATTAATTAATGAAACTATTAAATATTAAATGAGCATTTGTGTATTAATTGATTATTAATCATTGAAACATAAGTGTATAAGTATTCAGTAGATTGGCTTACAATTATTTACAGTTATGAATATAATTCAAAGACAACGGTAATTTTGTTAAATAATAATTTTCTATATGTTAAGCAATATACGAGATAGACTTGATAAATAATGTAACTGTTCATTTAATGTTATTTGACACTGGTCACCCACTCCATTCATCATACTCTGTAGAGAACAAGATCCCTCGACTAAGCCAGACATTAAATTGATATCTTGAGATTTTCGGTCAGTGGGTTCTCTAGACGTGACAACATTAATTTTGGCTGTCTCAGTGTAAACTCTGCTAGAAACTCATATTCCATCCAGGTTTAACTCTTCTTTGGTATCTCCGGTACTGGGTTAAATCTATAACTTTGCATGGAGAGTGCTGTCATAGTTTAGATGTAATTCCCTACCGTAACACACTGAGAGCTGTTACAAGATATTAGCTGAAAGAACGTTTTTGTAAGGAAGCAGGGTTTTGTAGCCAATCCATTGTCGTCGATTGGCTGTCAAGAACGAGGAACACTGGCTCACGATCGGTCTTCTTGGAGAGGTTTGTAATATCCTGTGTTCTATATGTCACGTATGTCAGTACATATATGACATAAGTTTCACACTTTAATGCCTGTTGGTGTGATACAAGACAGTGTCAATACATCACTAGTTGTCAGGGTTGTTGCTAAAACACAACACAGTAAACTACGGTAAGAGGCAAATATTTAAATGTCAGGTATTTATCAACACCTGCACAGTTTCTATAGCACCCCAAAGGCAATATGACAATATACAATGTATTTATAAATTTTGAAGTCAGAGGTCAAAAATCTTGTATGTACATGTAAAGACAATATGGTTCAATTACGAGTACAATACAATGTTTTTAAAACAAATAATACTGTAGTAAAACTGCATATTTAGTATTCAACGGGTGGAAACAATTGAATGCCAAGGTAAAGTATCTTAATTTTACTAAGTATCTAACTAAAGAATAAATAACAATTATAGAATTGCACTCCATTATTTGTTAGAACAAAAGAAAGTTTTCAGTAACATTAGAATATTTCTCTTCACTGTCTGAGTACTCTCAAAAGTAAATATTTATATTTATACAGAAAAACTTAATAATAGAGTTTAAATTATGGAAGCTTTTCTTAACGGGCATGCTTAAGATAAAAGATTATCTTGAAACAGCTAGAGGGCTAAAAACATTCCCCATTGTTTGATCTTCAGGTAGAACTTGGTATTTTCTACCGAAGTAATAAAACTATAAACAAGCTCTACATTTCAAGAGCTAAATAGGTCAAGAGCATTTAAATTCCAGATACTACTGAAACCTTGTAAAATTGAATACCGTATCCCCTGCATAATAAAATTATAAACACGATTTATAAATTACCAAAGTTTGAAAGAGCGATCGTCTCATTTAGTTAATCTTAAAAACTTGCAATGGGATATATTGTTTGAAAATGAAGACAAATACATTAATCTATACGTATACATTTGTTTTAAGAATGTTTCATATAACTAAAGAAGCCAAAAAGTTCTCTTAAAAATTGAAATATTTTCAGTAAGTTAACAGAAACACATATTACGATAGACAAAAGGTAAAATATTGGTTGATGTTTATTTTAAGAATTTCATTTATAATTATAAATTCATATACATATTTACCACTTTTACAAAAAAATTGGTTTTACCGATATTACTTATTGCAGTAATTTGGCATGTATTGACATGTTTTATCATCAATCAGGGAGAACAGAAAAACTTAATTTTAAAAAGCTGTAAAAACAACCGGTTCAATTTTAAAAAGTAATGTTAAAAAACAAGTACTTTTAAAACTAGTGTTAATCAAGCTAATCATTTAGGGAAAATATGTTTACATGATCAATTACTATACTTTAATCATAAAGTAAATGTAATTAAATAGTCCAAAACATAATTAACAATACACATATCCAAGTAATATTACAAATCCTACAAGTAAATATTTAATATTTCCAACCTTTAAGAGGTTAGTGGATCTCATTAAACTAAAAAATGATGTGATGACGATAAGTTAAAATAACAAAGTATTAAATAACAGCCTCTTTACCTCGTTATGAAGTTAAATGAAGTGAATTGAAATAAATATAATCATGAAAGAGGGGTGGAATCAGAGTTAAAGCTTAGTGGTGCGTTTTGTTGCTGTACTAACAAGTTGGAGTAGAAATTGTGTGTGGAGTTTGTAATTGAGACTCAACCATCTCGTAATTAGCTGTACGACCGCCTACACAACTCTGCACTCTGGAGGCTTTAGAGGGAACTACACTCTGCTCCGTCACTGGTAAATATGTGATGAGTTCACCCTCGTAATTATGACAAGTGTTTTGCATCTAATGTCTCGTGTGTATATATTTTTGAATGATTTTTAATTTAAAAAGTTGTTTGGAATTTAAGGTATTGATTGTATCTGTATAGTAAAAGACTATCAGGAACTTGGAAATTGCGCTGGAGCGCTTGAGGCACGCCCACCATTCGATATAGTGTTCTTCTTTGCAAGCTATCCACCCTCCATTGCTTTGAAAGACAACATTTTAACATATATATATAAAATAGAATTGGAGCCAAAACACTACCTTGTGGGACTCCTTGGTTAGAGACTCTGTATGAACTATATTCACTGGAAATTTCACCAGAAAATGGTTTTTAACATGAAGAATTAATGTGTATATATGTGTAAATCTTGCTATATTTGTTATAGTAAGATTTATATTTAACTTTTTATTTGGATGAACATGTTTTTACAGCTTATATTGTTAGTAAAATTAGTTTACATATCGATTATTAGAAATTAAAATATATGTTTCAAAAGGACAATATAAAAAGAGCAGTAATTTTGGTAATGCTTTGATACAAATTTCACAAAACCGAATGATTCACAATCCGGTCCTGGCGGGCATTCCTGGTCGATAACAACATCAACCACTTGTTTCCTGCTGTCGTAATTTCCGCCGTTCTTTCACCAACAAATCAGCGGCTTGCAAGGTTATGGCCCTCCATGCAGTTTCCTATTTTGATTGTTTATAGAAAGTACTACAAAATCATTTCTGTTCAATTTCATTCTTAACACCAAGGAAAAGTAAGAGCACGATGATATTTAAAATACAAGCTCCACATTGGCACATAGTTAAAAAAAAACATCAGAATCCACTTTTCATGCATCTAATAATTCAACCCAATGTCGCCGTTTAAAAGTCATGGCCCTATTAATATCTAGGAAAAAGTGAATGACATCTGTGATGTATTTGTAAATTTTATTATATTAATATAATGGAAATATATTCGACCGTTAAACGAAGGTCAGGAAAATCACGAAACTTTCAATAATGTGCACGACCCTAAATGTCAATTTTATTGATAACTCAATACAAGGGAGATGGACTTTAAACTAAATACAAAGTTCTTCCATTACACATTATTTGGTAATTAAATTACAAAATAATTATCTGCAATAAGTTCAAGTTGTAAAAATGTCATAACATCCACGTTGTTTATTATTTTAATGCTAAGTCAGGGATTGGCCACACACACTTAGTGTCACATAATAGTGCGATAATTGAAATTAAAGTCTTCACACTAGAGCGTTGCGATACGCATAAGTGAGGAATCACAACCACCATTTTGTGTGCCAACTTTACTAACTTTTAAACATACACTTATTAAAAACAAAACAACGTAATTATTAAAACTGAACAAAAGAATACAGGTCTCAAAGTTCGATAAAAAGTCATTGAATATTGATGAGGATTCGAGTTATTTTATAGATGCTATTAAAAACAGATGCACTGTCCTACTTCAGTGTCCCAAACACTGATATTTAAAATATTAATCTAAAATGGATCGGGAGGTTAGAACTATTTTTCGCTTTATACTAAAGGATTGCTTAAGAGGATTTGTCCACTACGAAACGTTCCATACCTATCATTTCTATTCCTATTATATTTCCACATACAGAACCATAGATTACAATAAGACCAATATATAGGACATCGGGTGCTCGCAGGTGAAGCCATTGCGGCGGGGCTAATACTCAACAATATGGCGGCGCGGGCGTGAGTCACCCTACTGAGGAGCGTCGCCTTGCACTCCCGCTCTTCACTTCGCCCTTGTCGAGCTTACTGTAGTGACCTGCTATCAATGATTACATAGTATAAAACCTTATATAGGTTTTATACTATGTAATCATTGCCTGCTATACACTCTGCTTACTGACGCGTGTTGCTAAACATCTTGTTGTTTACTCTTGTTTAACTTGTTTATGTTGTGGATAATGTTGTCTTCACAAACACACAATGCCTATGTCATGTGTTGATTTTGGGTGCTTCAATAAAAAGGAAAAATTAAAATTTCAACCAGAAGATTGTTCCTTCTTAGGATCAATTTCTCAGAATTCGGACTGTTTGATAAAGCGTCAATAAACGAAGGTCAATAAACTAACATTTATAATATATTACTTAAAACTTCCTCCTCTTCTCAACTGAGTATTACAGATTAGTTACAATTAACTGAGTTGTAAAGTTGAAACTATATTTTATTGTACATTTAAGTAATTTTCCATACTTTATTATAATTAATCTATAAATCTTACTTATTGCCTTACTAATTGTATAATAAATGTTTACAGACTTAACACAATATTTTATTAAACCTTTATACACTTTGTTACAATATGTAAACATAAACTTTAGATATTGTATTTTGGGATATTTTGAGCTGAAGGATTATAAGGTTTAAAGTCATGTTTCCCTCATCTAATAATTTACCCGCATATACAAATTTTGCTCATATTATAGTATATATGCAAAAAATAAATAGCAAATAAACTCATAGTTATACTTGTTTAGAGTATTGACTCAGATTGAATTCCTTCCTTAATTACTTAACTTATGTGATTTTATTTGAAGTAATTACTGTAAACAAGTACAAATAAAGGGTGTTCTACTAACTTTTTATAGTATGCTATAATGTACGATACGAGGAAACAGATGGCCCGGCACGGACCGCACGGAGCGTTGAGCTCCAAGCGGTCGCGGCACTCGTAAACTAACGTCTCACAAACAATAACTTTCTGGCCAAACCATAAGAGCTAATTAAAAAAGAAAATATTTTCTGAAAACTTCAAACTATTCAACAACATTTTCCACCGTTTTTAAACTTGCCTGACCAAAACGCGGCAAAAGTAGCAGGCGACTAACTTTTTTATGTCAAGTTTTAAAATGTAAACATAATTCTCAACTTTATTTAATTATTTAAATTGCAAAAATAATTTTATTGAACATTTGAATGATACCACAGGCATCCATAGCTTATTGAATTCACTCATACAAAGTTTCAAAGTATTTTCTTTATTCTAAGTAGGGTAGATCACGAGTTGATTGAAACGGGAGAACTTAATTTTTACACTAATCGGAGCGTAATTTTGAGTTTCTATCCCACAAAAACATGGCGGACCTGGCTTCACCTACCTTAATGTTGGCAAGATAGGCATAGCCCATCTATTTGGTCTTATTGTAATCTATGTACAGAACACACCATGAGCTCTATAACCATTGCACGTGTCCTATCTCTGGTGTGAGATGGCAGGCTCCATCTTTATATTCCTATTATATTTCCACAATACAGAACACACCATGAGATCTATATCCATTGCACGTGTCCTATCTCTGGTGTGAGATGGTAGGCTCCATCTTTATATTCCTATTATATTTCCACAATACAGAACACACCATGAGCTCTATAACCTTTGCACGTGTCCTATCTCTGGTGTGAGATGGTAGGCTCCATCTTTATATTCCTATTATATTTCCACAATACAGAACAAACCATGAGATCTATAACCATTGCACGTGTCCTATCTCTGGTGTGAGATGGCAGGCTCCATCTTTATATTCCTATTATATTTCCACAATACAGAACACACCATGAGATCTATAACCATTGCACGTATCCTGTCTGTGGTGTGAGATGGCAGGCTCCATCTTTATATTCCTATTATATTTCCACATACAGAACAAACCATGAGATCTATAACCATTGCACGTGTCCTATCTCTGGTGTGAGATGGCAGGCTCCATCTTTATATTCCTATTATATTTCCACATACAGAACAAACCATGAGCTCTATAACCATTGCACGTGTCCTATCTCTGGTGTGAGATGGCAGGCTCCATCTTTATATTCCTATTATATTTCCGCATACAGAACACACCATGAGCTCTATAACCATTGCACGTGCCCTGTCTCTGGTGTGAGATGGCAGGCTCCATCTTTATATTCCTATTATATTTCCACATACAGAACAAACCATGAGATCTATAACCATTGCACGTGTCCTATCTCTGGTGTGAGATGGCAGGCTCCATCTTTATATTCCTATTATATTTCCACAATACAGAACACACCATGAGATCTATAACCATTGCACGTGTCCTATCTCTGGTGTGAGATGGCAGGCTCCATCTTTATATTCCTATTATATTTCCACATACAGAACACACCATGAGCTCTATAACCATTGCACGTGCCCTGTCTCTGGTGTGAGATGGCAGGCTCCATCTTTATATTCCTATTATATTTCCACATACAGAACAAACCATGAGATCTATAACCATTGCACGTGTCCTATCTCTGGTGTGAGATGGCAGGCTCCATCTTTATATTCCTATTATATTTCCGCATACAGAACACACCATGAGCTCTATAACCATTGCACGTGCCCTGTCTCTGGTGTGAGATGGCAGGCTCCATCTTTATATTCCTATTATATTTCCACATACAGAACAAACCATGAGATCTATAACCATTGCACGTGTCCTATCTCTGGTGTGAGATGGCAGGCTCCATCTTTATATTCCTATTATATTTCCACATACAGAACAGACCATGAGCTCTATAACCATTGCACGTATCCTGTCTGTGGTGTGAGATGGCAGGCTCCATCTTTATATTCCTATTATATTTCCACATACAGAACAAACCATGAGATCTATAACCATTGCACGTGTCCTATCTCTGGTGTGAGATGGCAGGCTCCATCTTTATATTCCTATTATATTTCCACATACAGAACACACCATGAGCTCTATAACCATTGCACGTATCCTGTCTCTGGTGAGAGATGGTTGGCTCATCTTAATGTTGAAACGGGAACCTCCTCGGAGTGTACATTTTCCTTCTATCATTGAATATAAAATAAAAATAAATATTCCAGTAGGTTTAGGTCGTTATAAACTGGACCCAAGCAAAAGGTGTAAAAGGCTTAAAGTTTTAATCTTCGTCTTAAAGATGAAACTTTTAAATTGTAACTACTAGAACATTTTACATTTATTTGAGATAAAAGAACAGTCAGATATTCAACGCTAAGGATTACAAAGTTTGAATGTTGTTTGTAACTTACACGTATGTGGTATGTAGAAAATGTAACCTAACATAAAGGCAGTATTATTTGCAATATTTTTGTAGTCTTGGAATGTTAATAAAAGTTATTCGTATCTTGTACACTGAGTAGGCTACACAATAATTATTAACAAATATATAAACTTTTATATTGTTATACATAGTTTGATATGTGTCAATTACAGAAAAGCAACACATGAACTGTTAACCGAATAGCTTATTAAACTCAATAGATACTTGTTATAAACTTAGTTTGTTAAGATTCAGCTCCTGAACGTCCTTGTATGTAGTTACGCGACACAATATAAATGAAGGCCGCAGGACTGATGTCAGATTGGTTTGTGAATGGCGGCTTCCAAAGTTCTGCTATAAAGCCCCTCCATCAACTCCTTTAATTCATAAATGACAGACCATGTTTTCCAAAATACACGAAGAGCGAGTTGTGAGATATATCAAGTCATAAATACAATCAGTTGGCAACACTGCGCTGAGAGTTGGCGGAATGTTCACAGTTTTGTAATTAAAATGTTTTCTCCCTTTGCTCTGGACTTATTTATTAGTGTCTGTCAACTGAAAATTAACGCAACTTTTCAAAGTATTCAGAATAGTAACAACTTGATAGTAAAAATATGTAAACATTTGTAATTTAGTGATATCGTGTTATAAGTGTATAAGGTGGCACATATTTGTCAGTTCCCACATAAATTGGGATATTTGTTTCGATAGGTTGGTAACACTGTTCAGTTGGCAGCAACACGGAATAAGTTCATTGTTGTCTGTTCCAGTGGCTAGTGTAAAGTAACGCTCTTTGCATATGTTATTTGTTTGTGTGTGTTTTTAAAATTATTACAACCCAACAACGAGTTTACAGCCTTCAGTTGTGGTGGAAGCACAATACAACTACTGCTATAATAATTGAATAATTCAGTGGTAAATATCCATGGTGTCGCGATACCCAATCGACAGTATATGCGGAAGTTAAATAAGAAATTTGAAAACACAGGAAGCGTTTTTAAATGCCCCAAAGTGTGGTCGTCCACGATCAATTTGCAACGAAAACAAACAAAGTTGCTTAAGCTTTTGTAGCCAGTTTCGTTATTCGACTCGTAATGCATCTGCTGAACCAGAAATATCAAGAAGAGGCGTGCAAAGAATGTTTAAAGCAATTAAAATTTAAGCCATACCGTCTAACTGTACTCCAAGCGCTTCACGAGGATGATTATGATAGGCCATGTGAGACAATAATTATCCGCTCAAAGGCTGATGCAAATTTCTTGAGATCAATTTTATGGTGTAATGATGAGACGTGTTTCAAACTAAATGGACACGTTAATCGGCATAACTGCGTGTACTGGTCGGATATAAATCCTCATAACGTAATTCAAGCAGTACTCAATGTGCCTGATGTTATGGTATGGAGAAGTATTTCGAGTACTGCACTGATTGGTTCTTATTTTCTTCAAGGAAATGTTAACTCAGAAAGTTACTTACGGTTGCTGCAAGAGTTAGTAGTTCCCAAGCTCAGAAGCAATCCTGTTTTCAATATTAATTCGCTCATCTTTCAAACAAAATGGTGCTCCAGCACATTTTCGGCATCCAAGTTCGAGATTTTTTTTAAGTAACACATTTAATGAATGGATTGGTTCGCCGTGGTACAAAGGATTGCCCTGAGTGCTCGCCAGACCTGACCGCATGTGATCTTTCACTGTGTCTTCCTTTATTATAAAGGAGACTGAGTATGCTTCGAAAAAGCAAAATCTTGACGAACTCAGAAACCTAATTAGAACTGCTAAAAACATTTATTGCTACAAATTTGTGATTCTGTTCTCAGTCGTTGTATGAAGTGTATAAAAAATCAAGGTGGACGTTTCGAACAACAGCTATAACATTGTATGGTAATAAGTAAGTAATTTCATATACTGAATTTGTTTTCTTGCCGAAGTGTTTTATTCAGTTAACATAAAACGCTTTTAAATTTCTCTTCTGGGAAACTGACATATGCGCCACCCTGTATTTACAAATGGGATATTTTTATTTGGAACATACCAAAAACATTATAATTACACTATAGCATAACGTATCTACACAAGTAGAATCACTACTAAGGTAATCTATAAAAAAAATATGTAAAATTTCACTGTATGGTATAATGTGATCACGAAAACTGCTGAGATATTAATTATTTAATATAGCTCCTAACATTAACTAGCTAAAACTGTTTAAAAAAGTTGAAATAGTCTATACATCGTAATTAGTCTTAATTAATTAATTGTTATTTTATTTTGAATTTCCTGTTCGTTCTCCTTCTCCTCAATGTGATAAACGTGTGTTAAGAAGAAACGGATGCCACCGTGTATTCAAATACTTGCGTCGGAAATTGGAAATGTTTCAAACATCCTGATTCTGGGGCTCCCACGTTATCTGCAAAAACTTCCAACTTGAGTTATTGCGGAAGATATTATTACGTAAGGTAACTTTACCAATATTAGAGAACTTAACCCTGCCAGTTAATATTTTGCACAGTTTTATAGGTTTCACAACATATTAGTTTACAGTAATGAATTCAATCCAGCAGTTAAATGTAGACGTAGTACATAAAACCAAACATAACCAAGACGTTAATATTAGAGAACTTAACCCTGCCAGTTAATATTTTTGCACAGTTTTTATAGGTTTCACAACACATAGTTTACAGTAATGAATTCAATCCAGCAGTTAAATGTAGGACGTAGTACATAAAACCAAACATAACCAAGACGTTAATATTAGAGAACTTAACCCTGCCAGTTAATATTTTGCACAGTTTTATAGGTTTCACAAACACATAGTTTACAGTAATGAATTCAATCCAGCAGTTTAAATGTAGACGTAGTACATAAAACCAAACATAACCAAGACGTTTTGTTGCTATAATCTCAAAATGGTAGTACATATTTCTCTGTAACAGCAACTGTAGAATTACTTGAAGCCATTAACCATTGCCATTTCCCTGTCATTTAACCGTATAGATCGTGAAAGTAGAAGTACGAGTATAATAAAGTACTGTTGTTTCTGGGAATGTTATTTATTCATGTAAAAAATAATAATAATAATAGAACTGGAAATATTAAAGCCATTTTATTACTTATAAATGTTTTTAAAACCTATTCTTAATACTAATCAAGGCTGTAAAAACCAATTAAAAAAAAAACAACATACATTTTTAAAACTATTGATGTCGTAATGTATTATTTACTAATAACTTTTTAAAAATCAGTTATTTACCGAAAACCTCTTCCAAACTTTGTTACTGAAAAATTTACATTACGTAACTTTATTAAGTAAGCAAATTTTAATCTCAGCAAAAATTTCTAATATTAAGTTAAAGACGACTTGAAAATCTGCTTTCAAAGAGTATGGAATTATGTTCCTCTGTTTCATCTACTAATAAAACTTAAACCATCGTTTGCATTTTAGTCTATCTGGCTAGGGCTGGTTATTACGTTTGAAGCATAATTCTTTACAATTTTTGGGTTTAATAATTTGTCGATCTGATACTCATTGAAAAATATAGTTTTGAAAATTAAAATACATATTAGTTCCAGACTACCGGAAGTGTGAAACGTAGGTACGATGTAAATTGTATTATATCAGTCAATTTTGTTCAATACGCATAGAAGTGATCATAGTTACACGGAAGGAGTGCGCCTCACCACGTGTCCAGTAACATTTAGCCAATATCTTCTTTTATTTGGGCAGACAGGTAGGCATCACACATGAAAGAAGGTGTAACCGTCTAAAGAGTGACAGACTCCAATGACAGTTCGAAACACTTGGATAGGCATGCACATTCATCGAAATAATTATACGTAGAATTGAAGTTTCCTGTTAAATTTAAATATAGAGATGAAAATTATTCTCCAGATATCCCGAGGCTGTTGTAAAGGCTTAGCCACAGGCCCATCACCATGCATGGCTTTGCATGAGTAGAATTTGGAAATTTGCGTATTCTAGGAGTTTCTTGTTGCAGTCATGGCTAATCATAAGACCAATTTAAAAATGTTAATTAATACTATAGCCAAATCCAAAATCCCAATGTTGCATGTCTATAGATGCAAGGTATCGTGCAAAGCATCGTGTGATAGGATTTGTTTAACTCTCAGCAAAAATTATAGTTTTTAAAAAAACTTCCATCCCCCTCACAATTGAAGTGAAAGTCCAATACAAAAAACTTTCAGCTCCCTACTTATTATTTAAGATGGCAAACCATTTGTTCTCGGGAAAAAAATGAATTGAATAAGGGAATTTGAATAGGATTTAAATCAGATTAAAAAATTCAGCAAATTATAAACAACTTAAAATGAAATATAAAATTGAAATATAAATATGTAAATTTTCGTTTATGTCAATTCCTTATGTGCTGATTTATCGGAGGAAGATAAAGAGGATGTACTCTTATGAAGTATAACCTAACCGCATATAAAATCAGCAATCTTAGATTATAGTGTCTCAAATATAAAATAAACATAAGGTACGCTTACCAAACGTATATTTACAGTAGAAAATGACCGGAAATACACAGGTTAGAGAAACATAACATTAAGTCTTATTATAGAAGAGGAACACACAAGAAACAGTAGAAAACCCAACAATTGCTCATCATAGCTGGTATTTATCGTATCAGTTGGGTTAAAGCTAGCACATACACATGAAACCCCTTTTGGGAAAATCAAGTATTGAATTAGATCAACCGCCCAGTCAGCTTTCGTTTGAAGTCATTTTGGTTGCCAATATTAAAAGGTGAATTAAAAAGGATTATTAATTTTTTATTTATATGAAATCTAAGATATCAAAAGGAATACATAATTATACGTACAATCTTTTCCGTATTTAATAAATAACACTAGATACGTGAAGTTTTACCAAGATTTAAATTTGAACATGTTGTATGAAAAAAAAAAACAACAAGAAAAAAGACTTTATACATTTTAAACAAAGTATGTTCGAACAAACAGGAGGGTCACTATATCTCAACCTGGAAACTCATTTAAAAACTAATAAACCTTTTCGTCGAAATAAAATTTTTGAGACAAAGTTTTATGAGACAATAAGAAACGACCCAATAACAACGGATGGCCTTAAACTTTTCTGCTACCATCTTATACCTGACGTACATTGTGAAGTGAGATAAAAACATTTTTAGTGAAGTTTTATGTTTATATGACTTACATTGTGGATATCTTAGAGCATACACTTCATTCGTTTATGATTTAAATATATTTGTTCAGATAAACAGTAGTAGAAGCTGTAGCTAACAACGGTAATATCTGATCCCAACAAACTATCAGGGTATTAGAAGTTCGTCTTTGACGAACCAAACTAGTTCCGTTACCCAGTAAAGTCTAATAAATACAGTTGCTATTGGAAACAAGAGCTGAGCTGATTTCACACGACGCTGTGTGACGGCTGCCTGGTCTCAATCAACAGAGATCAACAATCTACTACCGCTCCTCCCTCCCCCCGTACACACACACAGCCGCACCGGAGCCACTCACCCGTGTGTTATTCGGTTGTTGAGTATCGAGTGCTGATGTGTCATTAACAATCTCTCACTGCGCTCTGCCATTCACCACACTCGAGAATATACATTTTGCAATATAAAATAAGATCCTCGAAATCTTTATTTCTCTGTACTGCAATGCACTTTCTTATATGCAAGCATTCAATATGTGTTACACCGATTAGCCTACAGGTTGTACGTAGTAGTGGGATTTAAGAGGGCTAATAAATAAAATCTTACACAGCTTACAACAAGGTTGTTCATAAAACCATTACAAGGAGGAAACAAATTCAATATGTATTACACGGATTAGCCTACAGGTTGTACGTAGTAGGATTTAAGAGGGCTAATAAATAAAATCTTACACAGCTTACAACAAGGTTGTTCATAAAACCATTACAAGGAAACAAATTCAATATGTATTACACGGATTAGCCTACAGGTTGTACGTAGTAGGATTTAAGAGGGCTAATAAATAAAATCTTACACAGCTTACAACAAGGTTGTTCATAAAACTATTACAAGGAAAACAAATTCATTATGTGTATTACAAAATTAAATTGACTGAATCCTAGCAATTGTGGGCTGTGAAAGTTAACTGGAGTTAATAGTGTGGTAGACCGCGAGCGTGTGGAACTCCACCACAAGCACAAGAGACGCGCGGCGCGGCTGTCTTGTTGAATCTGCGAGTTCTGATTTGTTTGGTGCTATTGTTTTAAATTCGAAATTAACAATATTAATTTTTTCAGCTGCCTAAATGAAACAGATTCAACTAATATGCTTCAAAAACACATACAAACTATATTTATTTTACTCCCACATTCCGTTTTATAGTATCCATATTGAAATCCTTTGCCCAATAAATTACCAGACACCTCCGATTTTCCACTAAGACAACTAACTAACTAAACTAAGTTACCTTCTAAGTCGACGGTCCCTATTCTAGCCATTATTCTCTTATTATTCGCATTACACCGAGAGCACTATTTCATCGTTAAGCCTATCGCGGGCTTTAACCAACGCCGCACCCTTCGTACTATTTCGGCCGAGCATTTAATAAAGTTCGAACAGAAAAAGTAGCGAACACAACATTACAAAGTTTCATAATACTCGTATTTTTACGACTTATTAACTAAGCGTTTATTGCAGCTTTGGGAACTGTAAGCTTTTCATAACTGATTCAAACTGAGTTTATGTGTCCATCCCATAATTAGAATTTGGAATCCTGAGCAGAAACTAATGGGTTATTTATTGCCAGTAAGGAGTAAAAATAAATAAAAGGAAATTGACGTTGGACACGTTGGACGTTTCTTATATGATCTTATTACTAATCCTGAATCAATTACTTTACTTAACGTTTTGCTTAATAAAGTCTATTAAAGCACAAACTTCTTCATTGACATTAAAAAATTTAAAAACTGTTAGACATGCCTCACTTTTCTTAATGTTTTCAACTTATGCACCGTATAATCATTAAAAAAATACAGTTAACTTATACTATTAACATTTACTATAAAGTACACAGTTACAGTTAGTTGTAAACTGTGAACACGGAAAACGATGTATAAAGATTATAGCTTCAAGTAAGTTCGCAAAACAACTTACATTTCATACACTCCTTTTATGTTATAAACGGATCAAAAAATTCATCCTCTCTTCAGCAGTGTTTCCCCAAATTAGTTCTATACTTCAAATAATTATAAGATGTAAATAATAAATAAATCCTTAGTTTACATTTTTTGTATTAGTAATAATTTATTCAGAGTAAAAGTTTATGAATTTTTACATTCATATTTGACGGGATTGGTTCATAACATTTCAGTCGGGTTGTTGAGCAAGTCTGTTGTTTTCTCTGGCATCCCATTTCGTATTTATGAACAGCCTTGCATTGGAGAATCACGCATCAAAAGATCATGGTTGTCTCTAATACAAAAAGAAATTATGTTTCTTGATGTGGTCTGTGCGTACGTGGGAACATTCCCTAGAATAACTATGGTACAGTAAGGTTTGGAAAGTTCTCTTTGCTTGGTACCATGTATTTCCTTCAGTTTGGTAATAGAGTCGACTGTCAGGAAAGAACTTTTAAAGGTTATTTACAAATTTTTGTGTCCTCCAACAGTGGACCGTTTCATCCATAGTTTGAAGGTTGGATGGCTAAAGATTTTTAAAAATTTCATGTTAGAAGTTTAATGTCTGGTTAACTGCAAACTTTGTATTAGCCATGATCCCTAGTTATGTATTAGCCATGATCCCTAGTTAAATGTTTGTATAATTCATCTTTTCCTACAGTGAAACGTAACCAAGAAAAGGATAAAGACATAGTTCGGATAAAAAAATGATTAGGAATTTCTGTGTTGGGTATTTTTATGCAGCCAAAGTATGAAAAAAATCCAATGATAAAGGTTGTCTACCTCAGAAGCACAATTATAAGCTAAGACAATAAACGTAACCATTAAGAGAAGAATGGGAATAGATGAGTTTAGATACATATATCAGTGTTTTGGGTACCAAGATTCCTTCTGTCAAAACGTTTGCCTTTTAAGGAGTGTTTCAACAAAGATAAATATTGTAGAAAAATGCTATGAAACATGTTTAATAAGTTAATATCAATATTAATGTTATTATATTAAGTTAATAAACATGCTTAAACACGTTTGGATTGCAGATGGCTAAAGATTCCTATTCGAGATATGTTAAAACGTTATTTTTATTCAAAAATAATATACTACATGATTAAGTTATAGATTTATGTATATTGAAGATAGTATGAATTTCGGGTTTATATATAACTAGAAAGAGATGGAAACATTTCCTGAAAAACACTATCATGCTATTTATGACTGCTGGGGGCCAAAGAATCAGTGTATTTCAGCATAAACTTTAGTGCTGAGGGATAATTTTACAGTGCCGAAGTGTAGATAATGGAGGTCAAGTCGATAACAAGTAGATAAACAATGAAGAAGATGTACGTGTTCGGCGGAGTTTGAGGATGAACGGCAAGTCTAGACGAGTGAAGCGCCTAGGCAGGGTCTCAGGTTGTGTAGTGGAGCAGGGCCCTCATGAGACCAGGCTCTGATGTGGTCTCACTCCTAGGAATCAGCCGAATCAAAGAGGTGCCAAAATAATAATAATATAAGACTGCCTTCACTTAAAATTTTAGTATTAGATTTTAAAACACTTATAAAAAAATGTTTAGTCTAGAAAAATATAATGTTTCACTCAATTACTCTATTTTACAGCTAATGAATTTACATTCTAAATGTTTAAAAAATATTCAACATCTCATATTGGAGAACTCCATTTTACCAAAAATGGACGTATTTAATGGTTGTATTTGAACGTTTTTTATATGACTACATTCATTGTATGTGACAAACAATTCTAAAGACACCTATACAGACAGGCTGACAAATAGTACTAGTACTACAGTATTTTTATTACTTATAACTAACTATACTATTTTATTATCATATTTTCGTTTTAACAGTAAATATAGAGAAAAATGTATTTGAATTATAATAATATCTGCATAAAATCTGGACAGTACAAAAAAAAACGGAAATTATTTTATAAAAATTATATGTATTATCAAAATTTTTACTTTTTGTAGTCATCTTTAAATGGCTGCAAGCTCGAGCTTCGTTTTTTTTCTTAACCTCTTCAACGCTGTCAAAATCGTTGACCCTTCAAAGCCTCTTTTCATGTGTGGAAATAAAAAAAAGTCGCATGGAGCGAGGTCAGGCGGTAAGGTGCCAGCGGACCATGCCGTTTTTTGGCTAAAACTGCCTAACTGAGATGGCTGTGTGTGCCGGTGCGTTGTCGTGGTGGAAGAATCAGTCTTCAGTCTGCCACAAATCGGGTCTTTTCTGGCGAACACTGTTGCGCAATCTTCTTAAAATCTCCAAATAAAATGTTTGGTTGACAGTCTGACCTGGAGGAACAAACTCAGAATGATACAATGCCAAGCAATCAAAAAAGCAAATCAACATGGTGTTGATTGTTTGATTTGACTTGCCGACATTTTTTTTGGACGAGGTGAAGATGGCAACCATTGGCTTGACTGTTGCTTCGTTTCTGGGTCATACCCATAGCACCATGACTCATCACCAGTAATTACCTTTTCCTGAAAATTCGGGATCATTTTCGAGATGTTCTTTCACGGCAAGTTTCAACTCGATGTGCCTTTTGATGGTCAGTCGAAGTCGAGGAACAAATTTGACAGCAACCCTTTTTCAGTCCAAAATCTCCTGTTAAAAATTCGCTCAACGAGCTCCAAGTTAACCCACTACTCTCTGATAGTTCCTCAATTGTCTGTCGACGGTCGGTGAGCACAAGTTCACGAATTTTCTCAACATTTTCGTCCGCTTCGAGAGGTTGATGGACGTCCAGAAACGAGGTTTGTCTTCAATCGACATGTCGCCATTTTTAAATCGAGCGACACTTCGTAGACCTGCGTTTTCCCCATAGCATCATCTTTGTAAGCTGTATTCAACATTAAATAGTTTATGCAACATTTTTACCAAGTAAAAAACAAAATTTCACAGCCTGCACGTTGTTCACTTAAACTTGCCATGACAAAAAACGAAAACAAGAAACAAAACAGGGTTAGCGTACGAACGAACAGAATGCACTAGGACAAACGGAACTGGGGTCACTGAGTGCCAGCAATACAATTCCTGTTACTTTTGGGTACACCCTTGTATGTTAAAAAACAACTCCCATTATGCAAACACATAATCCTTTAGTTGGATTAATGTTCACATTTTTCTACAGTTTTGATGTATTATTACATACTCAGTACATAGGCTATTGGCTATGTAAAGCGGGTTCTATACTTTACAAAAAATAAGTCAGTCCATTAACTTAAAATGTAAATTTATTATGCCTACAATCAAAAAGTCTAGAAAACATTTCCTTTAAGCCAATAATCCTGCCGTTAATTATAAAAGAAGGATAAAAAGCGCTACCAAACTAGATAAAGCCGTTTAAAACAGCCGATTAAGTTTGGATCTCAGAGTTAACCGACGAGTTTAAAAGGCTTATTTGCATTCAAACATTCCTTCCAAGTATCTTTCTTTGCTATGTTCCTTTAATCCAATACAGTAATATATCTTGTACATTTGTATTTTTTATTCAAGCGTTACATTGAGTATAGAAAAGAAAACAAAGAAATGTTGTTAAATGTATAAACAAAGTCCAAGCCAAAGTATGAAAAAGGTAATATTCACTCTAAATGTTTTAACATGTATTATCGTTTTTGAATATGATTGCCTGCTTTCCTTATTTTTTTGGAAAATTACCATTCGACTGAATATAAACAAACAAATCTGAAATAACAGTTTTAAAGGTGGAGTGCAATTTCATTTTGCAAATGTGATGTTTACCTACAATTGTCTGTAATTTAAAAGCAAAGAAAGACCGATTATTTATGGGATAAAACCTCTTAGAAGAGTTTTTTTGGCAGTGTTGTCGTTTATATTGACGGAGGAAAGTGAATCACTCTTAATACACTATGGTAAAGCAGAGCGGGTTTGTATTCAATCTCACCCGTATTTCCGCAAAAAAAACTAAATGCGAATATGAGTACGAATAAAATATTTAAAATTTTAAAAGTAAATAAAACAATGTTTTGTAAGTCTAACAAAACTACTTTAACTACAGCAGTACATCAGTAGGATAAAAGGATCAGTAGAGACTTTATGAGGGCTGTAAATGGAACTTGGATGCAGTGTCGAGAGGTTTTAATCTGATGTAAGGATTAACAAAATCACAGATTTATAGTCCCTAAACATATATTGGGTTCTACTGACACTAATTCCACTTTATGTAAGGTCGCTCGTTATAACATATCAGTTAATTAAAAGCTAATGGAACTGCGAGAGTCGGCCAGATGTTTTCCAATGGGAGAAAAGTTATTAGTGAGTTCAAAGTGGAAGTGGATGAGGCGGCCGGAGGTTGGAGATTAGCCGAGAGGTTTGCGCTTCAGTAAATTCCACGGTTATTGAGTTATAGCTACTTTTTACTTACCCAATACTATAGATGTAACAATTACTCTTTGACTCCAATCAATATTTTCGGTAAAAACTAATTGGTTTATATGGTAGAATTGTTTTACATTTAAAAAACTAGTAAGATTTATTGTAATAATTATTAGATCATAACGTATATGTTTATTTACAGTACCAAATCTAGTTTGTAATCTAGAAATTTCCTGGTGTAAAATCTTCTATTATCAGAACGCTATTTGTCTTGGAAAGTCTTCAGTGTTGAGTTGCCAGTATTCTTTACGTATAAGACGGCGCTACATAACGCCCACTTCCGCTTATAGAGTAAGAGAAACAACGTTAATAATTATTACCCATGAGACTACATTAAAATATATCTGCAATGACACCCACTTATATTAGGTTATCGTGCATTAAACAACCAATATTGGCAAACTGTATACACGATCATTATAATATTATAAATGCCTTGTTTCTTTTGATTTCACGCGTAAAACTATTCAACCGGTTTATACTGAAATTTCTCTATGGCCATAAGAATTATGGTCCATAGGATAAAATATAGTCAAACGCTTGTTTCAAAAATTCTTCCAGACTACTCCCTACTGGTCTTTAAATCAACTAAAAATCCCATTTTGGTCTCTAAAGTTGTGTAATATTAAATTGAAAATGCCTATTAAATGTAATAAAGTGTTTTGTGTAAAAATATTTTAATGGCAGCAAAACCACATGTTTAATTAAACCACTATTCCTTAGCTTGTTAATTTTATAATATCTTCTATTTATAATATGCTAGGAGTAACCTTTAGTTTTATGCCGATATTTTATTCAGCGATTAGGTAAGTACTCTACCTTAGAAATATACTTAGAATCCAACTTAGAAAAATGTCCTAAATTATAGGTTATAGGTAGGTCAGAAATTGACTCCGAAAACTCCCTTTGAAGCAATCGGCATGAACCATGCTAGATACAGGTTCGCTGGACTAAATTCACCTCTAAATGTTCTAAACATATTAAGAAATACTTTTCAGGTTATAAAGAAATAAACTAGTAAATAGTGTCATTGCTAATGTACTTTTAACCGTACGCTTTAAGAGAATATTAAATTTAGATATAAAAGGCAAAGTTATTAATTAACTAACTTTTACTATAAAATTAAGTACTCTTATAAAATCCATTTGGTTGACTTTTGACAAAATTAGGCTTCTCAGATTTGTGTATTTATATATATTTCTTTTAATCGGGAAAAAATCTAAATCAATTATAATAAAAAATGTTCTAAGACTGGAATAAATTAAAACACCCATAAATAATGCACTTCTTTAACATATTTTGTTGATCGTGACAAGATGGCAAACTCAACGTTGGCTTCGCAAATATAATTCACTTGACCAGAAGTGCTCATACTACTGGTTCAAAATCAACGAAATCGAGTACGAGACCGCGGGTAACTGCTAGTAAATGATATAGTGGCCTAGTTTCTGAAACAATAGAAACAGTAATTTAGTATTCGTGTTGTTTAGTTTGAAGTTTTCTGAATTGCATGTAACAAAAGCACAATATCTATATAATCGTATTACTACCGATGCACCCACATAATACACAATACACAATACACAATACACAATGCGCCACACTGTCTGAATTTGAACAGCAAAATAACTACGAATACTAATTTAGCATATATCTAATTTAACATTGATACTGCTTCAGCCTTACACATAAAGTGAAGCTTTTCTCTACTACTTGTTGAAATACAAAAGTATTAATTAAGAAATATGTGTTTTTTTAGTTTCCTTTAATTTAGTACAAAGCATAGTGCATAAAAAATATAGCTTTCAAACTATTCTAGTTGTGTAATTTCATTCAAATTTAAACACTAAATACTGCCGTACTCCATGCATAATTAGCCGAGAGTTACCGAACGCTATCAATAGAGAGGCTGTAAAATTCCATTTCTATCAGTTTGTTTTCACGATATATCGATTTAAAAAATGTGTATGAAATTTATTGCTATAAAAGGAAATCGAGTTTAATGACGGTACATGTCACTCTGTGGAATGTTTCTGAACACTAGTGAACAGTTTTAGATTGGGCTTATGGGTAACACTACAATAGCAGACCGATATAAATAAACTGAAGCAGAACATAATTTTATCTTAATATATGACTTGGTTACGAAAATGTAGGACAAAAACTACAGACTTCACATTTTGCAAAACACTTTCAGAGAAAGTCTGTCGGTCCACTCTACCACATGGTGCCCGGCGTACTTTTTGCTTTGTTTATAGTGTAGAGTCCGAATGTCTATATAAAGGAGTATAAGAGGTCAATTATTACTACTATAGGAATTTATATCTTGATTAACAGCCTTAACCACAAATTCTTACTAGATTATTGATTGTAGCGAATTGTACTTACTATTCTCGCTTATCTTGCCTGTTAAAGTCAGATTGTACAGAAATATTAAAGAGGTTATTTTGAGAAAGGATATAAAGCCGACTTTTCTTTTTTACCTCGTCAGTAATTTTAATAAAATATCGAAATAATTCTCCTGAGTATTATTATTATCTATGCATACTAGCTGTTATCACACGGCTTGCACAGACTTGGTCAAAAAGCGGAAAGTCTTTATAACAAATTAGTGTGAAAGCACTTATTTTGTAAATATGAAGGAGTGTTATGCTATTTTTCAAGGCATACGCCAGGTGAGGAAGATATTATTTAATAACATCAAAATATAAACCTGGTTCTCAACCATGTTTTGCACGTGTAGAAGTAATTTCTGGTTCAAATTACAGTAATTCAATTTCCAACGTCACAGTAGAGTCTGCCTTGGCATTCCAATCATAAAAATACAAATAAATAAATCTTGGAAACGTCATTTTTCTTAATAAGCATATGTTTTAGCCCTTATTTTATACTTCCAGTCTAAGATATTTCCATTGAAAGGTGTCTATTATTCCTTCAATGTACTTTATTTAATTTAGAAAGTAATTATTTTAGTACATTTTTTAGTTTGCAAATAAGTATGGAAAATAAATGTTAATACGACCTACGCTACTAATATAACTTCCTGCACAATTATCACATACGCACGTATGATACAACCGATGGGTTTCTACCAATAACATAAATAAGTTAGGTAAAAAATATGTCAATTTAAAATGATTACAGTACATTTTATTATATTATACGTTTTATTTTTTAGGTACTTACGCATAAAATAAGGAAGATATTATATAGGTGCTGTTGTTCCACAGTCGTAAAATAACTTGGGCAGTACTTTTTACTACTTTTTTCATTTTGTGGTTAAGTATCTCAAAAATCACACTCTTTGTAGTTAAAAGTTAAGTTTGTATCAAAAAAAAAATGTTACACCTGTGATAAACTAAACCATAACATTAAATTAAGAACAAAAACGTACCTTTTCTGTGCTTTCATCAATCACCAAGACTGTGCTGTATAGAAATGGAAGATTACTCTCAATGGATTGAGTCTTTGATACCAACGTTTGTTAGCATATATATTGAAAGTTTTATAATACTCTTTGCAGTTTATTAGAAATTCTTTCAGGTGAAAACCGGGAATATCTTGAAATACTTCGAATATAAGTTTCTTTGTTATTACATCTCAGTTATAGAAGTTACTTTAAGTTGTTTTATATACTATATGTATTTATAATCTTTGTGTTAGGGAGTTAACAAAGTAAGAGTTGTATTTTTATCAAATTTAGTATTTTTGAAATTACAGTAATAATGTGTTCAATATAAAACTCATTCAGCAATTCTGTATTTAGAAGTATAAGTACAATATGTGTTTCAGATATGTTGAATTAGTTTAGCATTATAGTAAGGAAACTTATTAATGGAGTAGTAAATAATGAACAGGAATAAGAGAAGATCTAATCCAGCTTTTCAAAACTTGGGCATTATAAAACAAAGTGAATTATAATCGAAGTTTTACATTTTGAATCAAACTAAATGTATCAGTAGATTTCTCTTAGTTAAGAATTGTATATTTTTTAGATATTTGTATATCATGATGACCTGATAATACTTCAGGATGTACAATAATAAGTACTCAAAAATTTCATAACAGATTCAATAACTAAATCAAAGTTTTCAGTTGACTGCAGATGAAAGGAGACTTGTCAGTAAAGTTTGTAAAATGATTACTTAGCCTTCTCTCTCACTAAAAGTAAAAATTTTATTTAAGCATTTTCCTAGTTAGACCACAATTATACATCCATATTTAATACTTCGAGAACTGGCTAAATCTCTTTTATATCAAACGTAGTTTTTCTTAATCATAAATAGTTTTAAATGTTCTTTACGATATCGAATAAACAAACCAAATTCTAATCTACCTATCAAGAACATGTTGAGCAAGATCTGTAGGTCTATTGTGAGTTTTAAAATATAATCAAATTGCCTTTGGTATGGGATTATATGTGTTTGATTTATAATTGCAAAATAACCACGGGAAGTAAGTTGAATTCAAATCCAACATATTATCTCACTAAAGTTTAAGTGATAAATTGAGAACAAAATATGTTGCTTCTCAATTTCAAAAACAAACAACTAAAAATCCTTTAAGTGAAGTAATATTTATTATTTCAGCTTATTTATTTTCTAATCTTTAATTTTTGGCATCTTACCTGGCAGTCTGCGACGAGTCCATGAGAATTTATTCACTATTTTAAGGATAAATAACTTAACATACATTTCCTCTTAGGGAAGTAACCTAATCGTAATTATTACGACTGAGTTGGTGCAGTTTCAAGATTTCATGTGTTTGTGCGGTTCCCGCTAGGTTTGGCCACTACACATTAACTTAAATATAAGTTTATGTACAGTGAAAAATATTTAGCATTCAATATAGATCTATTGAAGTGTAAAGCACAACCTGAAGTTAGGCGTTGTGCTCTATTCTGTATAACCTAAGAGAAATACAGTGCCTGGAACTATACCTGTCACTACTTTTCACATTCATTAAAATTTGTGTAAATGCCAATAGCCTAATTTAATTGTAATACAGATTTGACTTGTAAAGTACTTGCCCCACGGGGACAGGTCGTAGAATCATAGGTTAAATTGGTTATTTCAATGGTTCAAATTTACAAAATAATTGAATAGTAAAAAGTAAGTAAGGGCTCTGAGGTGTGTAGTGGCTAGCGCACTCACCCGGGCAAGTGAGAGATTCCGGGTTATAGAGCCCGTATGAGTTACATTTATAACCTTATTTCTGACCTCAAACAATGATACGAGTATAATACCTTTTTATTGTAAATCGCTAATATAATATAGCCACTTACTTTATTCTAAGATTTTATATTTCTTGAGACGCCTGTATATAATAGATTTCATATTTAAAGGGTGATGAAATGCATTCCTGATATTTATTTATGCACTAAAGATTTTAAAAAAATACGTCCTTTCGTACATATAACGCAGTGGAGACATTGGTTGAATGCAAATTGATACATGGCGGAGCTAAATTAGCTACTGACAAATTTTAAAGACGGTTAAAAGGGTACAAGGAGAATCAGTATTAGGAAATATTTATAAAAAGTTCAAGCACAATTGGCAAAGTAGGCCAGGTAAATACTCAGAGGAAACATTATCATTTAAAATGCAAATAAACGGACTTTTATTAATTTGGGGAATTCGCTAAAACTTGCGCTCTTATTTGCATTTAAAACCTTTATTTGCATCTGAGCATTTGGAAAGTAAGTGAGCTTCATTTAGAGTAGGGGATCTGAATAGTGAATAAGCAAGAGCAGCAGCTGGCCGGCTCATATTCTTTTATTTTCTTTCTAAGATACTTTAAAGTCCGCTGTATTCTTTAGCTAAAGTTTTATCGCAAAAATACGATCAAGTCAGGAATTGAATTTAACCAGCACATGCGCCCTGCGATTTCCACATAGTTCACTACCAAAAGAGTAACGTAAGACTGACTTCACTGAGGCTCGAAAGGTGAGAGTGTACGACTTCAAGGTCAGGATCCTTACTTCAGATTAAGACCTCTCGGGCTGCACACTTCGTGTGGTCCTCGAATTAGATTTGCTTCACGAATTTAGATCAAAAATTATATGATAAATGTTATGGCTCTGGCGTTAGAAATCTTATTCATTTAGTTTTCATTTAGATAGGATAAAATCTTTGTTTGCTTTATAAAGTGAATTACAAGTGTCTGAATCTCTTGTCATTTAAAATGACAAATACTTGGAAGATAACAGAACTCGTGTTTTTCTTGCGATAAATATCGGTCTATCTTTGTTTTGACACACGTCAACAAAATTAAATCTACTGCAACTTTAAATGTGTGTGTGTGTGTGTGTGTGTGGTGTGTGTGTGTGTGTGTGTGTGTGTGTGTGTGTGTTGTGTGTGTGTGTGTGTGTGTGTGTTGTTGTGTCTAATAGTATTTGTGCAATAGGAAAGGAAATCAGACAGTCACTTGTAGAATGGATAATGCATTTTCCAACTTAGCATGTACTTTTTTAACGTTCAACAAAAATTTATAGTGATGTTCTTTTTTTTCTAAATAACGCTAGGGTATTATCCTTACATGAGGCATAGATTTTTATATTGGGGTTAAAAAGTCAAACAAAGAAGAGATTTCTTTGAACAACTATTAGAATACAAATACGCTTTTTAAACTCATCGTTTCGTTGTTTAAACTCTGAGAAGCAAACTTAATCAGCTGTTGTAACAGCATTATCTAGCTTGGTAGCGTTATGCTCCTTTTAGAATTACTTAAAGTATTATTGGTCTAAAGGAAATGTTTACTTGACTTGTGATTAAAGGCATAATTTACATTTTAAGCAAATATCTACGTTTTCCTCTCGTTCTAAATATAGTTAGTAAGTAACTACACTGGCATAACTTCCAAAGTATTAATGGCCTTACAAAGTAAATAGCCTACGTACTATACTTATTAATATAGCAACACTTAAAAATATAGGATTATTATTATTTTAATTGAAGGATTGCCTGGATATTTAATTTAAATTTAATGTTATAATGTGTTTACTAAAAGAGCTCTTGAAAAACAGTGGTGATACTTTAGCCCAGCATTTGATTTGTTTAACATTTTTGGTTTGAATAATTACTTGATTTTATTATTCCGATGTTAGAATTTTCAAAATTATTTGAATTTAAATTAGTCTTTCTCAACTATTTATGTTAGAATTGCCATATTAGAAAAAATATTACTAGCACTCTTTATCGGTTTTATCTCTTTATATTTTCTCAAAAAAAAAAGTTAATTCGTGAATTTACAAATACGAGGGAATGAGTGGAATATTTTATATATATATATATGCTGAGAATATATATATATATATATATATATATATATGCTGAGGGATATATATATATATATATATAAATATATATTCCTGGTCTCTGCAAATCTTCTGAACTCTGCCATGTCCTTGTCTTTGTTAAAGCTCCTGGTCCCTCCGGTAGCTCCCGAAACTCTTGGACCTCACGATCCCTGGTAAACTCCCGCACAAATGTGTTGTAATAGAAAGTTATAATCAATCTTAGTTTAGAATCCATTTAACGATAATGCTGATTTAATATTGTTTATGGCGATAAAACTATTATTATTACTATAGATTTCAGGTGACCCCATTACAAATAATCCGGTGGGTTGAGATCAGGTGATTTAGGAGGCCAATTTACAGTTCCTCCACGCCCAATCCATTCCAGAGGACATTATTGTTGTATCAGTCACAATGGTACTGAAATGAATAATCGCATAAACTACATTCTTCTCTTGTCTTCAATTATTTTATTTGGAATCTTGAGACGCAGCAACAGAATGTGTGGGCTGGGGGTGATCTCGAAGTGTACCGCCACCATACATTTAAACTAAACCATTTCTGGTGAGACTTAATTACGGATTCTTTATACCATACCATTTCTGGAAAATTTAGCTTTCATACGTAAATAACATTTTCTTAAAAAGGATTTAGATTCTAAATATGAAATAGAAAATCTACATATCACAACATGCAATCTTTAAAGTGTAGCCCTGTGTAAATATAGTAATGAAACATTTATCAAGACCAGCAAACATGAGGTGAAAGGGATCAATCAATTTTTTTAAACTATCAGTTTTTACTTTTATTTTAATACTCTTCTTGAGTAGTACGTTTTCATTTCATGGGTAAGTACCTAACCGTATTTAGGGCAGGTTAGATTAGTATAAAAATTATTAAAAATACATGCAAAAACTGCGCGAAATAAACCAGAATATTAAATTAAGGATAATAAAAACGTTTCCTGTACTGTGTTTTCCTCAAGACTTTGCTCTAGAGAAATGGAAGATTACCACTGGGTTGAGTCTTTGATATCATCGTTTTTTAGCAGTTATATAATAATAATAATATAACTGTTGATATTTTCAGTTTTATGATAATATTTATCACTAAATGTTACAAAATTCTTCAGACAGAAATGTGCAATAGCTGGGAATATCTTGAATATAAGTTTTTATTGTTATTAGGTCTTAGTTATGTATGTTAGGGTTCTCACCATATATACTTAATAATGTAGATTCTTTATGTCAGGATTAACAAAGTATGGGCTGTATTTTTATCAAATTGATTATTTGGAAAGTACGGCAATAAAGTGCTCAAAGTAAAAATCATGCAACATTTTACTATTTTGAAGTACATCTTATACCTGTTCTAGATCTTTTCAAATAAGTTGGATTGTATAAATAAACATTGATTGATATGTAATAATCACAAACCAGGAAGAAGAAATCTATCTAATCCAGCTTTTCCAACTTGAGATAAAAAAAACATTGATTCTAATCGAACCTTTTACATTTTTTAACTAAATAACGTTTGTTAGTAGTTATAAAATGTGATGACCTAATAATGCTTGTTATATCAATCATAATAAAGTAATGTAATAAGTAAATGACATATTCTATAATTAAATCATGGTTTTCAGTTGAAAGGAGATGAAAGTAGGCCAGCCAGTAAATATTTGAAAACAATATTAATTAGCATCCCACTTCTCATTAAAGGTCAAAATATTATTTAAAACTTTACTTAGTAAACACAATTTTAAATTCATTATATATACCTCGAGAGCTGGGAAGAGGGTGTTTTATATAACACCATGACATTTCTCAATTCACACATTGTTTTAAACTTCGTGGTGTATCAAATAATAAAAGAGATTCTAATCTACAAGCAGGAACATTTTCAGCACTATCTACAGTTCTATTCTCAATTTTTAAAAAATACTATCAAATTATCTATATTCTTAGGACTATATGTATTTCATTTTAATTGTAAAATAACAGCAGAAAGTCTGTTGAGTTAAAAAATTCTAACATTTATCTCAATAAATTTTAATTGAAAAAATGGCAAAAATGTGCCGTTTGGTAAAAAATTTAATATCTAGAAGATGTTCCAAAAAAAACTGGCCAAAGCTAGCTGCAATATGGTTACCTTTGATAGAGCTTCTCATCCTTCGTTTAAAAAGGGAAATTGTAGAAACAAGACAGGTACTATATAGTAAGATCTCCAAATGGTTCAAGTAAAAAACATACCACTTGTGAATCCCTGTATAGATAAAAATTATTTTATAAGCGATGAAATATTAATTATTTCAATTTTAAATGAAAGCCGAAAAACATCATCTGTCAAATAATCATTGTACATAAGGGTATTTAAGATTAGTATTACATATATTTCCTAAACTTAAAAAACTTTCTAAACCTGACAGACTATCGCGTTCGTGCGAAAATATCCTAATTTTAAATTTTAAACTTAAAAAAGGGAAGTTAATTCTTGACTCTTACTAACATTTTTATGTACTTCATTAAGGAATAATAAAAATTTTTTAAATATAATTTGTAAACGCAATGAAATTTAATAACTAATAAATCATAACAAAATACAATCATAAATAATTATGAGTAAAATTGTGAAATTTTCATCTTGTAGGGTTAATCATTCTCTTTAAAACAAATTGAACAAAGCTTTAATGCGGGAAAAATTTAAATTGAATTTGAGGAGAAACTCAAGCTTTATCTTGAAATTAAAATCCAAATAGACCAGCAAAACCCTTATACGTGAAGTGCAGGACGTTATGCAATCAACTTAAAAGTTACATAATTGAATATAATTCACTTAATACAAGTACCTTTGTATCAAACTTATCCTGTCGGAGGGTTACACAGGTAACCTCTTTGGGTCTGACTGGCAATCTTGCATATCACTTGTAAAAAAGCAAGACAGGACCGAGTGAGAACGTTAGAAAGAGAAGCCGCTTTGGAAAGGTTATGTCAAAAGTTCCAACAAGACACTGAAAGCTCGTAAAACCCAAGAACATCTCGTTGAAAGGGAACACATCATAAAAAGGTACTTAAATTGTAAAACCCACGAAAGAGGGGGGTAAACAGATTAATTTATGTTGATCTAATAGCTTAAATTGAATACGATGCGTTTTGATAGAGAGGTTAAGTCCGACTGAACTACCATGATGAACTGTGGCGGAAAAACAAGTTGGCCCAAAATTCAATGGTTAACAACCCTGACACCCAAAGCAAGTAATGTCATTCTCTCTGTGTATTACTTTTAACAGACATAAAACTGAGATTTAACTACTTGTACAGAAGGCAGTCTTTTTATAAATTTTAATTCATTAACTTAATAATACCCTTGCAAAGATTATTAAAATTTTTTATAAGTAATATAACGTATGACAGGACTAATTATCTTCTATATAACTACTTATTGCAATTTGTTTTGGGTTTATACATAAAGAAATTTTTCGCAGAAGATACCAGGGAAGCCCACAAAAAGCTTGTAGAGCATTCACATGACGCCCCAAAAGACTCCCAGATACTGGTCGCCATTTTCTCGGAAGCTCAGAATCTCTCACTTGCCTTATGGGATCACCAAGATATTTACAGCCCCCAGCGGGGTCCCAGTAAGCCGAGACCTCAAACTGAGGGGGGGGGGGGGCTTTACAGAGATGAGACCCCGTCAAAATAACCGAGAATTTTGGGGAAAAAATGTTCCTCAAAGTTGCAGAAATGCACATAAATATTTAAATGTTAAAAAATTTTAGATCACACTACCGAATTAACATTTGCTATCAGTTATTTTAAATATTTCATACTACATACAAAATTTTAAAGTAATTACATTTTTTTATTATTAA
>NW_025777830.1:0-31040 GCF_021130785.1 Homalodisca vitripennis
AATTTTTAAAAGGGGGCCATGTGGAATTTTTGCTCTTTAAAACCTACAATTTTGGGTTGTGCTTTGTTCTAATTTTCTATAGATAAATTGGGTTCGAATTTTGCCTCGAAGAGGTTTTGAGCTGAATATGTATTTTCAAAAGTTTTCCCTTAATCTTGTGTGTTTATAATCGAATTGGTGTACCTTTCAGACTTGTCCTTGTCTTGGAAAGTGGTATTTTGTTGTAGAGTCCAATATAATCTGCCTGGACTCGAGTTTTTACATTGCATTTGGTAAATCACATTTTTTGGGATTACACAAAACAAGTTGCTAAAATGATAGGATACGCGCTTGCTTGTTTCTTGACACTAGTGATTTTTGAATAAGTTTTTGTAACACCAAATCAAAACATCTTGGTTTATTTCATGGATGTGATTCCTTTTTGTTTTTGTATTGCTTTTTGCTTGGTGTTTGTACTTTGGTAATTTAGGTTTTGACCAATAAATATTTAAGAATAGGGAGGTCTTTTAAAGATTTACTCCTAGGGACGTGTGTTTAAAATCCTGTTAGTTTTGAATGAGAATTTTGTAGGGCATTAATCTTGCTATTGTTAATCATTATATATTAATTTTGTTGAAACCCTGGATGATAATTGAACTATTTAAATTTTTTGGATCTCACTGTTTTCAAAATTTTTAGAATGTAGTATTATCTCTCTTTACATTAAGTTTATCATTTGAGTAAACTTTCTTGGGATAAACCTCTTTCTTAAGTATGCATTTGTTATATCGTCTCAATGGTATTTTTCCAAGTACAGTTGTGTTACTACATAATTTTTGAGCTCTCTGCAAGCTACAATAACAAATATTATCTATATAAAAATGGGGCAAAAACGTTTTTCTACCAAATCGTTGCGTAATTGCGCTGTAAGGGATTACCTAGATATTCTCTAATGACTTATGTAACATGAAAAGATATTGCTCTTGATAAAATTTATTATAATTCGTTATAGTTTTTTTTTCTTCATAATTTTAACTTATACATTTCTTTTGCTTTTAATAATAAATACTTAAATGATTATTGGTAAGAAATAATTGTAGTAAGATAAAAAACAAATAAAAATATAAGCGAGGTAATGATGATGTTTAATGTATTCAATATAGGTAACAAAATCTACTGAGCTCATATTTTAAATTTCATTTTCCACAAAGACTTATTCTTCTCCAGAGAAGAATAGTTATACTTGTCTTCCTTATATATCATACTATTATTCTATTGCTGAACACTTCGTACAGAACCTGTAAACCAAAAAAATTATTATCTTTAAATAATAAATTGCTTTTGACCAATACGTATAAAAAACTGTTATCGTATTCTTGGCTATCTCCCCTTATAAGTTCAATAATGTTTACTGGAGTGTGGACATGAAAAACATTGGTATATTCTTCGCTGTGAAATGATTTTTGCCATAAAAAATTTATATTTCGTTGTGTGATTTATTAACATAAAACGCCCGCTAGTAAACGAGATCGCGGACTAGTTTTCCAGTGGCGGGACAAATAAAACCAATTCAACTAGGGTTGTTGCAGTATTCAATTCGTTACCTTCACTTACAAATTTATGTAACTCTGATTACTGCGTGCAGTTACAAACAAAATATTTGTAAATATATATATTAGGAATATTTTTAACAACATTACAAACAAAGACCATTAATTTTATTAGTACCAAAATAGAGTTATTATTCATCGTTTTACTATCGACTAAATACGACATAATCTACGCAGTTAATAAACCCATAAGGAAGTTATATAAATATAAATTAGTTGTTTTTGAATGTGTTTTATGCTATCACAAAAACTCTTATAACTATACTATTACTTAAGGTTAAAATAAAACTGCTACTATTTCATCAAAAAGCATTTACAATGCTTATCATGTTGAGGCAAGGACGGGGAAAAGTCATGTTATGATAAAATGTGTGACGATAAACAAAAAAACCACAGTATGGGTCGAGTAATGTTGTCATTTCAGCCTGAGCACAATGTTGTGGGGCTGCTGATAACTGCTCGTCACAAGTGCTAGTACCAGGTCAACTGGTAACATCTGCAGCATTATTGTGTTCAGCTACATTCACTGCCTCACTCGGATGTGGTTCGAAACTGCAAATGCAGCGTATTGATGAACAAAACAACAGCTATGGGCGAGTCCTGTTGTCATTCCGCCTGCACAATGTTGTGGGCTGATAACGCTCGTCAAGAAAGTGCAAGACCAGGTTCATTTTTTTAACTGATAACATTCTGGGCAGCCTATTGTGTGTCAGCTACATTCACTGCCTCACTGGATGTGGTCGATACTGCCAAAGCAGGCGATGATGAAACTCAAAACTACAGTTATGGGCGAGTCTGTTGTCATTCCGCCTGCTACATACTGTTGTGGGGCTGATAAACGCTCGTCATTAGGTTGCAGGACCAGGTCAACTGTTAACACTACTGCTAGCTATCTGTGTCAGCTACATTCATGCGTCACTGGATGTGGTCCGTACATGTTCCAGCAACGATGTTGAAATAAAATACACTGTATGGACGAGTGGCTTTTTAGCTGTTTTTTTCTTACTTTTTCTGTTGTCATTTCCCGCCTGCACAATGTTGTGGGGCCTGCTGATTCTCTGGCCTGGACGTGCTGATAACTCCGCTGCTGTCTGCTGGGAGCTTCTGACTGCGTTTTTTTTCATGATAAACGGCTCGTCCATGTGCAGACCAGGGTCAACTGATAACATCATGCAGGCTATTGTGTCCGCCTACATTCACTGCTCACTGGATGTTGGTCGCAACTGTACAGCAGACGGATGATGAAACAAAACCACAGTATGGCGATGTCTGTTGTCATACCGCCCGAAATATTGTTGCCGTGGGCAAGTTAATGCCTCGTTAGAGCTGACCAGTACAACTGATAACATCTGCAGCTATTGTGTCAGCATACATTTCATCTGCCTCACTGGATGTCGGTCGATAGACTGGTATAGCAGCGGATTGGATGAACCACAAAAAACAGCACTGTATTGGCGACGTCTGTTGTCCATCTCCGCTGCTACAAATGTTGTGGGATCGATCAACAGCTCGTCCACGTGCAGGACCAGGTCAATGAGTAAAATAACTGCACGCTCATTGTGTCAGACACATTTCACTGGTTACTGGATGTGGTCAAACTGTAACAGCGGCGATAAACACAAACACAGCTATTGGCGAGCCTGTTGGCATTACCACCTGCCTGCACAAAATGTCTGTGGGCCTGATAACGCTTCGTCAAGTGCCAAGACCAGGTTACAACTTGATAACATCTGCAGAGCATATTGTGTCCGCCACATTCACTGCTCACTGGATGTGGTCGAACTGTACAGCAGCGAATGATGAACAAAAAACACAGGTATGGAGCGAAGTCTGTTGTCATACCGCCCGCCAACAATGTTGTGAGCTGATTAATGCCTCGTTAAGAGAAGACCAGGTCATACTGATTAACCATCTGCACAGCTATTGTGTAAGCTACATTTTTCACTGCTCACTGGAATGTGATAGAAAACTGGATAGCACGCGTTGATGAAAAAATACAAAACACCCCAGTATGGCGGAGTCCTGTTGTCCCATTCCGCCTGCACAACACAATGGTGTGGGCTGATTAATTGCTCGTTAATGAGCTGACCAGGTCACACTGCATTAACAATCTGCAGCTCTTATGTCAGCTCTAATCACTGCTCACTGGATGCGGCGTTTCCGAACTGTAACAGCAGCACGATGATGAACTCAAAACACCAGTATGCGTGTCTCGTTGTCATTCCTCCTGCACAAAGTGTGGTGGGCTGATAAACGCTCGCCAATGTGCACAGACCAGGTCAAACTGATAACATCTGCAGCTATTGTGTCAGCCAACAATTAATGCTACTGGATGTGGTAGAACTGTTTTGCAGCGATGATGAATCAAAACCCACAGTTTTGGCGCGAGTTTGTTGTCATTCCAGCCTGCACTAATATTGTGGGCTGATAACGCTCGTAAGTGCAGACCAGGTCAACTGATAACATCTGCAGCTATTGCTGTCAGGTTACATTTCATGCTCATCTGGCATGTGTCGAACTGTTATAGCAGCGATGATGAATCAAAAAACTCACAGTATGGCGAAAGCCCGTTGGGCATTCCACTGCACAAATGTTGTGGATAGATAACGCTCTTTACACAATCTCTTTGTCATGTGCAGACCAGGTCAACTGATTAACCATCTGCAGCTATTGTGTCAGCTACATTCACTGCCCTCACTGGATGTGGTCGAAACTGTATAGCTGGCGATGATGAACCAAAAACACAGTTTATGGCTGGAGTCTGTTGTCATTCCGCCTGCTACAATGTTGTGGGCTGAATAACGCTACGTCACGTGCCAGACCAGGTTCAAACTGATAACCAATCTGCAGCTATTGTGATCCGCACACATTCACTGGTTACTGGGATGTGGATTCTCGAAAACTGTAACAGCCGGCGTTTAAAACCAAAACACAGTATGGCGTAGTACCTGTTGGCCATTCCACCTGCCACAATGTTGTGGGCACTGATAACGACTCGTCCACGTGCACGACCAGGTCAACTGGATAAACATCTGCAGCTATTGTGCTCCGCCTACATTCAGCTGCCTCACTGGATGTCGGTCGAAACTGTTACCAGCAGCGACATGATGAAACAAAACACAGCTATGGCGAGTCTGTTGTCATACCGCCCGCAAAACTAGGTTGTGAGACTGATTAATGCTCGTTTAAGGAGCAGGACCAGGTCAACTGATAACTATCTGCCAGGCTATTGTGTCCTAAGCTACAATTTCACTGCTCACTGGATGTGGTCGAACTGTTATAGCAGCGATGATGAAACAAAACACAAGTATGGCGAGTCTGGTTTGTCATTCCGCTCTGCACAATGTTGTTTTTTATGGGATGTGATAATGATCGTTAGAAGAGCAGACCCAGGTTCAACTGATAAACATCTCGCCACAGCTATATGTCAGCTACATTCACTGCTCACTGGATGCAGGTTCGAACTGTACAGCAGCGATGATGATCGTAGTGAGACAGAAAAACACAGTATGGGCGAGTTTCTGTTGGTCCATTCCTCCTGCACAATGTTGTGGGCTGATAATCGCTCGTCAAGGTGCAGACCCAGTGTCAAACTGATAACATCTGCAGCTTATATGTGTCAGCCACAATTAACTGCTCACTGGATGTGGTCGGAATTGTATAGCAGCGATTGATGAACAAAAACACAGTATGGCGAGTATGATGTCATTACCGCCTGCACACATATTGTGGGGGCTGTTAAACGCTCGTTCAAGTTGTGCTGACCAGCGTCAAAACTGATAACATTCTGCAGCTATTGTGTCTGGTACATTCATGCTCACTGGATGTGGGTCGAACTGTTATAGCAGCGATGATGAACCAAAACACAGTATGGCGAGCAGTTGGCTATTCCACCTCACAATGTTGTGGAGCTGATAACGATCGTCATGTGCAGGCCTGGTCAAACTGATAACATCTTGCTGCTATTGTGTCAGCTACATTCACTGCTCAACGGGGGATGTGGTTCGAAACGTTAGCAGCAGATGATGAACAAAACACAAAAGGTATGGGAGTCTGTTGTCATTCCGCCTGCTCAATGTTGTGGGCTGATAACGCTCGTCACGTGGCAGACCAGGTCAATGAATTAATCTGCAAGTCTATTGGTTGTCCCAGCCACTATTCATGGTTATGGGAGTGTGGATCAAAACTGTAACAGCGGCGATATAACAAAAACACAGTTATGGCGAGCCTAGTCTAGTTGGCATTTCCTCTCTGCTCTATGTTGTGCGGTCTGATATCGCTCGTCAACGGGCTAGTATGCCACTATCCGGCGCTCGCACGGGGGGTCACCCCACTCTAATCAAATCACTAGGGGAGGGATGCGGTTGATATGGGGGGAGGATAGGCGGGTGGGGAGGAGTCTACTGAGTAGAGGAGCGGGAGAGAATTTGTGGAGGGAGCGGGTAGAGCATTGGACGGCTTTGAGACGAGGTGAAATTAAAGGATAGGGGGGGCAGGAGCATGACTGATGATAGCGCAGGATTACTTAGGCGAGGGCGAGATTAGGGTAGGGGTGTGGCGGGGGCGCAGCATTCGAGTATAGGAGGGTTCAATTTCTCTCTCGTCTTCTTTCTGTATCAATTTCTCTGTTTTTCCTGGTTCTTTTCAATTTCTTCTTCTTCGTTGTCATCATGATTCTGCTATTTTTTACTCGTCTTTTCGTTCTTATCTCTCCAACTTTTCCATGGTCCTTTTCAACTGATAACCATTCTGCCAGCTATTGTGTCCGCCCATTCATCTGCTCACTGGATGTGGTCGAACTGTACCAGCAGCGATTGATGAACATTACATCAGTATGGCGAGTCTGTTGTTCATACCGCACGCAAAAATGTTAAATGTGTGTGAGATGATAATGCTCGTTAAGAGCAGGACCAGGTAAACATGATTAACATCTGCAAGCTATTGTGTCAGGTTCATTCACTGCTCACTGGATGTGGTCGAACTGGTTATAGCTGCGATGATGAAACAAAAACACAGTATGGGAGTCTTGTTTGTCATTTCCGCCTTGCACAATGTTGTGGAGCCCTGATATTGCTCGTTAAGAGCAGTCCAGGGTCAACTGATAACATTCTGCAAAGCTATTATGTCAGCTACATTCACTGCTCACTGGATGCGGTCGAACTGTACAGCAGCTGATTGATGATGAACAAAACACAGTTTATGGCGAGTCTGTTGTCATTCCTCCTGCATACAATGTTGTGGGTGGGGCTGATAACGCTCGTCAAGTGCAGACCAGGTCAAAGCTGATAACATCTGCAGCTATTGTGTCAGCCACAATTTATGCATCACTGGATGTGGTCGTCGAACTGCTAGTATAGCAGCGAGATGAACAAAACACAGTATGGGCGAGTATGTTGTCATTCCGCCTGCACAATATTGTGGCTGATAACGCTCGTCAAAAGTGCAGACCAGGGCAACCTGATATCAATCTGGCAGCTATTGTAGTCAGGTACATTACACTGCTCACGGGATGTGGGTCGAACTGTATTGCAGCGATGATTGAACATAAACACAGTTATGGCGAGGCCCGTTTGGCTATTCCAACCTGCACAATGTTGTGGACTGATAACGCTCGTTCATGTGCAGACCAGAGTCCAACTGATAACATCTGCAGCTATTGTGTCAGCTACAATTCACTGCTAAAAACAACCTGGATGTGGTCGAACTGTATAGCTGCGGATGATGAACAAAAAAACACAGTATGGCCGAGTCTGTTGTTTCATTCCGCCACGGCACATATGTTGTGGGATGATAAACGACTCCGAGTCACGTGCAGCAGGACCAGAGTCAATTGATAACAATCTGCAGCTATTGTGTAAGCTACATTCCAATGGTTACTGGTTGTGGTTTCAAACTGTAACCAGCGGGCTGATAATCAAAAAACACAGAATATGGCGAGCCTGTTGGCATTTCCACCTGCACAATGTTGTGGGCTGATAACGCTCGTCACGTGACAGACCAGGTCAACTGAAACATCTGCAGCTATTGTGTCCGCCACATTCAATGCCTCACTGGATGTGGTTCGAACTGTTCAGCAGCGATGATGAACAAAAACACAGTATGGCGAGGTCTGTTGTCATACCGCCCGCACAAATGTTGTGGGCTGATAATTGCTCGTTATGAGACAGCACCAGGTCAACTGATAACATCTGCAGCTATTGTGTCAGCACATTCACTGCTCCACTTGATGTGGTCGAACTGTATCAGCAGCGGATGCTGAACATAAACACAGTATGGGCGATGTCTGTTGTCCATTCCGCATGCACATGTTGTGGGCTGATAATGCTCGTTAAGGCAGGACCAGGTAACTGATAACATCTGGAAAAGCTATTGTGTCAGTTACATTCACTGTCAATGTGATGTGTGAACTGTTATAGCTGACGATGATGTATACAATAAAACAGTATGGCGAGTCTGTTGTCATTCCGCCATGCAAAAAATGTGGGGGATGGGATTACGCTCGTCACGGCTCGACCAGGTCTTTTGATAAACTTACGGGATGCTTGGTGTCTGAGATTCATTACTCTGGTGTAGGGTTGGGGTCCATTTACGGGTTACTGCGGAGTGTTTCACCATTATAACTGGCGGGCGTGACTGGTGGCTTTCCACCTGCACTTTGTTGTGGGCTCGATAAACGCTCGTCACGTGCAACGACCACGAGGTCAATCTGATAACATCGGCTAGCTATTGTGTCCGCCACATTCATGCTCTACTGGATGTGGTCGAAACCTGTACTAGCAGCGATGTGACACTAAACACAGTATGGCGAGTCTGTTGTCATACACGCCCGCAAAATGTTGTGGCGCTGATAATTGCTCACGTTAAGAAGCAGACCAGGTCATACTGATAAATCTTGCAGCTATTTGTGTCAGCCACATTCTCACTGTCCACTGGATGATGGTTCGAACTGTATATCGCCAAGCGATGATGAACACAAAACACAGTATCAACGGCGAGTCTTGTTGTCATTCCGCCTGCAACACATGTTGTGGGCTGAGTAATGCCTCGTTAAGAGAAGACCAGGTACAAACTGAATACATCTTGCAGCCTATTATTGTCAGCTACTTCTAAATTCTTTTGCGGAATCAAGAGTCTATTCTAAAAACTACTCAATAATATATTTAATGAACAATACATTATATCCTTTTCAGAGATAAGGAATTGCATACTGAGGTAAAAATATTAGTGTATATTGATTGTAATTATATATATATATATATTTATATTATACTATATATATTATTAATACTATATATATATAAGTAGATAATTAATATGGCTGGTTCTAACGCGCACTTTCTCGGAGCACCAACCGAAAAGCAATGTAAAATATAACTGTTCAATGTACCTATAAAGGAAGCTGAAGAAAACTAACATCAGCAAATCTCAATGGAATAAATTAAACCGAATCTTACAGTCGTTCGTCGTCCAAATAAAGCGATCCAGGCATCTCGAGTTCATTACTATCTTACTCCTGAGGAAATGAAAAAATTAACCGAAATCTGAGGCTTCTACTTTCTTGATAGCTGTGCTTTGTTAAATAATGTTGTCAAAATCTGCTACGAATAAAGGGAAAAAATCTTCGAAAATCTTAATAAAATTTAATCAATTTAAATACATCTTATTACTAAAAAACATACATACTTTAATAAAAAATCTTTTTCTACTAAATAGCAAACTTGACATGAACTTCACACCAAGCTCTTCTTCTAGTTTCTATTGCATGTATCAAGAAGTTTGCCAGCGGGGGAAAATTGTAAAGACGTTCAAAGTATGATGTTACCAGAAATATTGCAAACTACAATTGATAATCAGCATTTAAAATTTAAAGGGACTTTGGATTCCAAAATTATATTTTCAACACGGATAGCTCTAGCGGACATGTATGAATTAATTTCAATAAGATCTTGGGACAAAGGTCTTAAAAGAAAAAACCCGCAAAACAGAATATTTTAAGCAACGATTTTGTATGGGAGTTTTTTTGGTTATGGACACTATCTATAACTTTATCCACCTATAATTTGATCTCGAAAATATAGAAGGGATTGGTAGCTACAGAAGTGTTTATGGAAAGAGGATTGTAGGAAATATATATTACAGCATTTATCTAGAGGACTCTTTGTTCAATTATCAAGATTTATCTCAATAAAATTTCATTTAAATAATAAACAAGAAGAATTCTTGCCTTTTCGTTTTTGATGGACATTTTGGATGAAATGAAACACACTTAATGATTCGTATATATTCACTTGTGTGATTCCCTAAAGATAGAAAAGAGAAAATCTAATTCTTGTAAAAATATTTCAAAGCGTTTTACATGGCGGTATTTGGCAGCCCCAAGAGTAGGAGTTGGAAGTATATTGATTTCAAGCCACGAAATAAAATCCTTATTCATACACAAATATTCATAGTAAACACAGTCTTTTTTAATCTTTAATAGTCTTTCTTTCCGAGTAACGCAACCTCAAGTGTAATTTATCTATGTTTATTCTCAATTTCTTTAATCTTTTTTTTCATCCAAAACAGTCAAAGACATGTCTGTTCGGTTAAGTGGTACTTTATAATCTTCCAAACTCGGCAATTATTGTTAAACCCGAATTTTATTCCTTTCATCTTTCTCACCCAAATTCAAAATTTTGTTATTTTTTATTTTCTTTCCAAATCATTTAACTTCTTATACTCTTTAAAACTTACATTCTCCAATTTATCATGTTAACTCACTTACTAAGAACTCCATTTATATAGATAAACAAATTCAAAGTCAAACAAACGTGCCACAAAAACCATTTCTCCGGTCGGACCTTTTCTACTCCCTCTGTCTCTTTCTCTCTCCCTCTCTTTTTATGCCCTATGATCTACGAATCACTTCTGCCGTTTATAGGCTAGGATTCTATATTCAGGGCTAGGGAAAGGGGGGGGGATGAGAGTCGAGAGAAGAGCTGAGCATAGCGGATAGAGAATATGGTTCCGGTAATTCGATCTGAATACTTCTGAACTTGGTGTTTCTCCCGCTATGGCCACTGTCGCATTGAAACAGTTCGGAAAGTAAAACTTCCTTAACGCCGACTCCACCAATTACCGAATTCGCGGAACATATATACTCAGACAACACAATACAAACAGCCCCCCATCGAGAAGTAAAAATTTAAGAAAATTAATTTAAAATATACATTTGAAAAATTACAAGTTACAAAATGTCACGCATATTTAAAAATAGGGTAAAAATTATCCTAACATTTTGAAAACCACAGAAAATGTTCTATAATAGTAAAAACGGGAAACCACAATTTTTATTCTTAAAAGCAAATCTGCATTACCGACATTTCTAGTTCCAGAAAGATTGCGACTGGTGTGCTTATCACATGACAGTCGGAGGGTGTGCTTACTACAGGACCCGACACATCACGGATAGATTCGCTTCCGGCCTGCGTCAATATCCGTAGTGATATCACGCCAGTGAGAGGGCGCAATCGTTGGTTTACCAAGCACCATTTTAGTTAAATACAATTTTTCATATGTAAATGGAGCGCGAACAAAAAAATATTTACATGTTCCGCCATTCTGCAAAAAAAGAAATTTTAAGAAAGGCGGGGAAATGAGAAGGATAAAGAAGAGATAAAAAAACTATGATCGCCATTATAATTCTCTAAAAGTCACAGAAAAAAAACAAGCAACATTATACGGATAATGAACTAATAAATCTAATTTAAGACATTGGGCTAGAGGAAAATAATAATTGCCACGATCACGAGAAACACTGTTTTTTTTTTTTTTTAAATATTTGAGAAATTAACGTGAATTAAAGAGGAAATCTTCAAAGTTGAAAAGAAAAAAATCTCGACCTATTTAATGATGAAAAAATAAACTTCCATTCAATAGCTGGTAAATAGTTGGACTTCTACGGTAATCTAAACGATAAAAACCAAGTTTTTTTCTGAAATCATTGAATAACATTGATAAAACTCTTCACGAAAAACCTGGAAATGAATTATCACATAGATGTTGAAGTTTTATCCTCTGTGAAGGTCCTTTTCATAGCATATACATTATTTTAAACGAATTTGAGCGACCAATTTTATGTCAATTTACAAAAATATCTTTCCAATTATGCGCCCAGAACATTAAAGATTTAATAGACAAAAATTTCAAGCAAAATGTTAAAATATACGAAAAGGTTATCTCTCTTTGGGAATGTTGAATAACAGAACGCGAACTTTACGTGGAAACGGTGTGAAACGACAAACATGTTTGTCCAATGTATTCTTACTATCAAAGCAGACGAAATCTTTGACGTAAAACGACTTTTTATTAGCTAAGCAAATTTAATAAATTGAACTACATCGAGAACAAAACGAATAATCCAAATAAAGGTTCCGGCATGGACATTTAAAAGTTGTAAAAACAACTAGTTTTGAGCCTTAACAAAACACGAAATCGATGAACGCTAGGATTCACATATACTCGATTTACCACAAGAGATCATGGTTAAAAAAAGATCCTTGTGTAAAATATCAAAAATAAAGAAATGACTTCTGTTTTATTTTTAACCTCCATCGCGATGCGCTATTGGAAAAACCTACAAAGGAGGACTGTGAACGTAGTTTGAAAGGAGTCAATACGAGAATATTTTTTAATAATGACGGAAAATATTGTTCAGGTTTTGGAGTATCCAAATGTCATTTAAAGATGATTAAAGTTGTTTCTGAGAAAACGAAGCTACAATTCCAAGTATAAGTATCCCAAAAAATGTCTATTAAATATCTATACTTGTTATGATGAAAAAAACTACATATTGTTCCGTTGCAAAAATTTCAGGAAATATATGATGCAGAATCTTAAATATTGATCTACTGTATGTAAAAAAATGAAGATAGATACATCTCATTTATGTTTTGTATAACAGGATTTAAATAAAGCTCGTTTTCTCTCAGTTATCTAAAGCATGAACACAAAATAAAATTTCTATGCAGCCAAGATGTTTAAGGCCCCATTCTCTCTACAAAATCTGGAGATTTAACAGAATCATTTAGAAATTTGACAAGCAACATGAGAGTTTTGTAAGCCAATTATGCCGTTTTCAGGTCAAAAACAACTATAATCTTACTAATTATCTAACAAAGATGGTTTAAGCCTTCCGTACGTGTTATTTATATGGATTTTGAGAGCTATATCTAGAAAAAAATTCCCGACATGCAGAATACAATCCACAAAAGATCAGACTTACAACCAAGATTCAGAAAACACATTCCTTATGGATTTTACTCTATTTATTTCAGGATGTACGAATGTGACCATATCGGCATCGTAACAAAACCTATATTGTTATTAGAGCAAAAAATGGAAGGACGATTTGCCTAATGTTCTGCAATAATTGTTTTGAAAGAAACTTAATATATATTATCGAAATAACTTAGCTAAAAAGAGTATAATTCTTATGGAATAAAAAAACCTATGAAATTTGACTGCATAGAAGAAGGGAAATTTCATACCAAAATTAGCAAACGTTAGTTTGTCACATCTGTGAATGGTATGCTTTTAGATTGTTGGGTCCAATTCAGTCATGGTTTTTACATCCTGATATTTTGGGAAAGTTAAGAAGTTATATATAAGTAAGAGTTCATTGTCATTTAACTGGCAAATTTCGAGAGAGCTCAGCTCATCAGAGTTTTGCAATGGTGAATCTCAAGTTTCCTCAAAATATTTCCAGTTTTCTGTCACAATATGGAGTAACTACGATACTCATATTGTACATAAAAGATAATTGGCGAAACATATATGGAACACGTTGTGATTTGATGCTGCAAAACACAAGACGAAAAAATATATAAATTATTACACTGTAAATTCTGGATACTGGCTATGAGTTTGGACAATGAATAAACCTAGAAAATTTATAAAGTTCTCTTTCGTAGACAACATTTAGATTCATGGGCCCTCGTCTATTGAAAAAAGTTAGCTAAAAACCTCAACGATAATGAAGACTTCTAAACATACAAATCATTTTTATACAAGATGGTCTGAAACAGCAATTCTAGAAAAGACAACCAAATGACGAAAGAAGAAATCATTTAAAATTCTATTCTGGGAAAAAGGAATATTTCCCTATGAATTTATCGATAGTATTGATGAAAAACTTGAATTACACAGAAGAGGCTGAAAATTGAAGATTTTCTATTCACTTTTGGACTCATGATGAGAGCTATATTCTGAGGAAACGATTATCTAAAACATGTACATTGAGCGTTTGGACACAAATTTAAAAAGATAAAAATCTTGGGAAATTAACTTCTGATTTGTACAATATCCAAGATGTACTATTGCTCGCTGATATATTCGACCAATAAAAATTTCAGAAAAACAATTTGCCTTAAATTGTTATAAACTCTGATCCGGGCATACCACTATCTAACAGCTCCCAGTCTCCGCATGGGACGCAAATGTTAAAAATTAACGAAAAATTGAGCTTCAGCTTAATTAACGATTTATTAATATGGTATTTGATGATTGAAAAAGGCATTCGCCGGGGGCATTTCTCAGTGTATTAAGCGATATGCTGTGAAAGCAAATTAGACAAATATTTGAATAGATTTCGATTAAGACAAAAGCCCGAAAACTATTTTGTTATACGGTTGATGCTAATAACGCCTCTTTGATGGGTATGGCCTAAATGCACACAAACCTAAACATGTCCTTTCTAGTGATTATCAACGTGGGAATGGATCCAAAAAATCTTAAAAAACATAAAACTGCAGAGTGGAAAGAAAAGCAATTTTGGAACTCACTTTGGCGACGAAGATTACGGCTATATTCTCTTGAAGTTTGATTCTTGGATATCCAACAAATTTACACGTAACATTCACAAGGATTCTGGCCTCTTCGCTCCTGAAACATTATTAAAAATAAGTCTGTGCAGCCACTCTATTAGATAAAACTGGAATACGTTGTTCATTCGAGAAATTTGAAATTCTATCTGGAAACAAGGAATGGTGTTAAAATCATGATGGAATAGAGTGATACGCATTCGATCATGAAGTTTCTTTTTATGAAAGATTATCATTGATTTTAACACAAACCTATGAGAAACCAAAGCTACAAGTAGACTTTGAGAAGGACTTTCTATAAGCTGGATGAACAACTCAAGTTTTTGGAATAAAAAGTATGGAAAATGTGGCCGAAAAATAGATGTGATAATAGTACTAGGAAATGAAGAATTTTCAATGAAACAAGCTAAGAAAAATCAAATTTCAAGTGCTGATTTAGTATCTTTAGACGATCTAACATGTATAGCGATGTCACATGTTACAAAATAACAAAAGGTTTAAATTTAATACAAACCGATCTACATAGGGATTTTCCAGTTCTTGACCTATCAAAATTGTTAATGTATGAGTTTTCATTACGGATAAACTTTAAAGAGAAAGTTTGACCCAGATTTGAATCTGTGTTACATGGATACAGACAGTTATTTCCTAGAATTGAAACGGAGATCCTTTTAAAAATTATTAAAGAAAATATAGGATGCACTTTGATACAAGTGATTATCCAAAAGATCACGAATGTTTCACTACTAAAAAAATAAGAAGGGGTAATCACAATAGGGAAATTCAAAGATGAGTTTTTAAATAGCGAAGTTTTAGAAAGATTTTGTTAGATTGAAGTAGATCGAAAATATGTACTCGTACCAATATATCTAGACAAAAAATCCAGTAAGATGCAAAGGGGTTAAGAGAAGGCGTTGTAAATAAAACAATAAAATATCGAAAAAACTTGAAGAGATGTTTAGTTCGAAGATAAAAGATAGAATTTAGGGAGATGACAGTTAATCAATAAAGCTACAAACATGAGTTGTACACCGTCACTATAAACATAGTTTGCGCACTGTGTAACGCTAAAGATGATAAGAGAATTGTCCTAGAAAATAAGATTCGATACAGTACCGCTATGGATATAAAACAGTATATTTTAGAGAGAGTTTAAACATAACTTGGAAACTTTGATATGTAAATGGAAGATGATTTAATTCACTGTCACAAGTTGTGAAAAGAAAACGAAAAATATAGATTCTAAAGCTTCTTGTTTCATAACTTCATAAAACGGGGGGATTGTGTAGAATTGCAGCCAAAATGTTGTCAAAAAATGTCAAGGGACAACATAAGGAGTAAAATTATATAAAGAATCCTTATGAAAAACAAGTAAAGAAAGAATTGAAGAATAAAGAAGAAATGAGAGATTGAAGCTAGAGAAATTCATGCACCAGTTTAAGAAAAAAGTTTAAAAACGAGAAAAATTATATAAACGTTAGGAATTGACGATTTATGGGGCAGCAGATTTAGTAATAATATGTCTAACTATTCGTTGATCAAAATGATGGATTCAAGTGATATGTTAAATGTTATTGATAACTTTCTCACAAATATGCTTGGTCACAGGAGCTATCAAAGAAAAAACAGGGTCAAAGATGTTTCCAAAAGCTCCTTCGAAAGATATAGTAAAAGACGCGATAAAGATCAATCCACAAAACACCAAAATCTACTTCATACAGATAAGGGTTTAGAGTTTAAAAAATAAAGAATTTAACGAGGAAGTTTTTGGAGAAAATTACAACAATTAAGATATTATTCATACTGAAAACGACAGAGAAATCAAAGTATTGTAGTAGAGAGTATAACAGATACCATCAAAGATTGAAAGTAATGAAGGTTCTTTTTGAGATTAATAAAAACTTTTAAATGGATCAGATATTCTTCAAGAATATCGTAAAGAAATATAACGATACTGTTCATAGCACAATCAAAATGAAGCCTAAAGACGTAGATATAAATGATGCAGATAAAAAGAGTTATGGCTAGAGTCGGTTTTTTTTAAGTAGTATGTTCCACCCAGAACAATTTCATCACGAAAAACTAAATTTAAAGTCAATTGATCATGTAAGAATTGTTAGTAAATATAAACAATAACATTTTTCGAACAAAATATTCAAGAACAATTTGGGTCAAGAGAAATCATTTGTGATTTTTTAAATTATATACACAGATCTCTGTAACTTATAGTATAATAAAGATTTAAATAATTAAGAAAATAACCGGGGAAAGTTTTTATGAATATGAAATGAGAAAGAAAGTCAAAAGCTATAAATTTTTTCTATATAAATGGGAGTCTCAAAAGAAATGTTACAAACAGTGTCAAGAATTTCAAGGATTTTGACAGCCTTTTATAAAAATAAGAATAAAAAAGAAGGATTAGGGTCTATGTGTTAAGGAATTGTCTCGTAGTAAATATGAGAGAGAATTATACGAGAAAAAATAGAAAAATTCACTTTAGAAGAGAAAGAATGTTGTTATTTGTAAAAGAAATTAAGAATATTTCAGAATTTCACAACTGGCATTATTAGTTAAAGATAAAAAAACAAGCTTTGTTTTGGAAGGATTGTGCTAGAAGAAATTTCCGAGAAAGCCAAAATATACCGGACTCATTGCGATATGTGGAAGAAACTCTTCAATGGTTACCTTAGTTATGCTAAAACCATTTAACAAACCAAATATCAATAAGCTTCGAGAGTTTAACATTTTCATTGATGTATATAATTTTTTCTATATAAAATGGTAGTCTCTAAAGAAACTGTAACAAAGTGTCAAGTATTTTATAAGGAAAAGAATAGAAAAGACTTGTTATTGTAAGGAATTATATGATAAAATGGAAGACAAATTAACTTTAGAAAGAGAATAAAAGTGTTACTTTTGTAAAGAAAATAAAAATATTTTCCTGAGAATTTAATAAAACTGGCAGTATAGTAAAGATAGAAAAAGATGCTTTTTGGCAAAGATTGTGCTAAAAAAAATTATTTTCTAGCGAAAGTTATAAAATCCGAAATGCCTTGTTGAATATGAAAAAAAAATTCTATCGATGGTTACCTAGTTATGGCTAAAACATTTACAAACAAAATATCATAATTCGAGAGTTTAACATTTTCATCGTGTAATTTTAGATATTCTATAAATTCAGGTCGAAGATCTCTGTCATATTTGTAGTATAAAATGATTTACGTTGTATAAAATATTTAAAGATTCTTTCATATTGGTTGTATAGATTTATTACTATTTGGATCACCATGTCTTAATAAAATTGTCCTATTTCTGGGTAATCAATTTCAAGTTCTTTACAATCTTATTCACGGGTAAGTCTCTCTTTTGAGCTCTGATATACGTAAATAAGGATAATTCCCACATGTGATTCTTCTTAAATTAATACAAAAAACATGGTGTTTTTTTTCATTTAGCAAAAAATTCTTTTATACAAACAAGGTCTGGTTTCATTAAGGTCAATTTTCTACACTTTGTTTTGCGATTATTTCCGTTTTTATTTCATCTTTAATTTGCAAGTTGTTTAACTTCGTCCTCTAAATATTTAATCCTTGTTTTCAAGTTTTGTACACACACAAATTTACGGAAATACTTGGCAAAACTTCTCTCTCGTAACCCATTGTTGAAAGCTTTTTGCTTCACTTATATTTTATGGGAGATTTCTTAAAATTAACGAATAAAGTCCTGAATTCATTAATGTAAAATAGGATCTCTTTGTGAATATTTGCCGAGGTGGCCCTACGAGGGCTTAACCTTATCTTTTAGATTAAAAGTATTGAGATTTGTCACCCTTCATCGACATTATTTCTTAATCGCTTTTTCCTGTATTGTTATATTCTTAAAAATTTCTAGCACAATAGTTCTTTACCCTTAAACCAAAATTCTATTATTTTTCGTGCAAACAATTGGATTAAAATGTCTTTAATTATTGAATGTTGAGTAGATTCACAAGCAGACTCCATTTAAGATAAAAAAAAAATTTAAACAAGCAATTAGTATTTGAGTGTAGAAGATACCTGGTTCATTGAAGACCTTGGTGTCCTGCGATGGTAATTTTTGTAAGAGGGGTGATTCGCACCCCCTTACAATAAATGTATATCTTACTTAGTCTTTTCTTGAAAGTTTGAAAGGTAAGCTATTCAATAGCTCCCCTTGATTCTCATGGTCTCGTTGCTTCGACCAATCTTAAATAAAACTGTAGTTTTACTCTCATTTTTCAATAGATTTCCTTCAGAGTCTTGAATAGTCAGATACGAATTTTTTTGAAATTACTTTTAATATTTTTTCTAATTGGAATATAATCGATTTTCATTTTGGTTTTTTCACTGATTTTTGATCACATAAGCAAACATCATTGGGGAAAAAAGTGTACAAAATTTCAGATTCTTTGTGTAAACATGTTCGGTATTGATTTTCTCAAAAATAGGTTCAACGAGGATTGCAGTCAGTGCACTTTCAATTTACCATCGAGAAAAGGTCTAAATTTTGGCGTTTTATTTCCTAAATATACCTGATTTGGCTCAATAGTTTCTTGATCACAAACCCTAAACAAAATCTACAATAATTGCTGAAAACATTATTTCTTACTGGTGATTTTATTTGAATTTTATTGAGAGAGATTAAAATTTTTTTTTGCATTTCAAACTTGTTTTCGTCAAAGTTTAAAAGATTTATCTGATTGTTGATGAATGTTTTTAGATAATTTTTAAGGGAATTTTTTATTTGATTCGAAGGTATAATATTCCTTTGTTTAAAACATAATATTTTGTTATGTTCCTTCTCACTAAATCTCTTATACAATAAGGAGAAACTTTCACTAATATTTATTTACAAAAATTGTCAGAATACAAGAACCGCTTAAACCGATAAAATAATTTGATATCTTCCTCTAAGTGTATAGGATGTTCCAAAGTTTAAAAACTAATTTAGAGCTTTCTGAAGTTCAAGACTTGAAACAGCTTCATTTTAGGCTATTTAAATGGAGAAAATTTTTAAAGACAAAAAGATCAGATAAAAACTTCTAAACGTTTGAAGAAAATAAGAAATGATCAAAACCAAATCAGATTGTTTAATTGTTGGTTTCAAGTGGATGTGTGGGAAAAACAACCTTTACTATTGAATTTTTCATCTACAATAGGTTGATTCCTTATTCCCAATTTGTATGGTTTTTAGTAAATCTTTAGAACAAGACGTCTATATAAAAATTACAAGAAAGATTTGAAAATATTGAGAAAAAACTTAAACAAAAAAATATCACATTTTTCATAATGCTTCTGAGGGAAGCATAGTTCCAATTAAGCGAATTGTAAACCCAAAATCTCTTTAATCGTTTTCGATGACTTGTATTTTTCTTCTTTTTTTATTAATTTTTTCTAGAAAATCAAGACGTTATTAAGGAATTATTTCGTATATGTTTTCCCGTCACAAAAATTATCTCTTGTATCTATCTTTTCTACAATTGCTTTTTCAAAGGTTGAATAAAACAAGTTATAAGAAATAAACATGGAATATGTTGTGTGTTTTTAAGCAAGTTGATCACTATTCGAGAAGGAGATTTATAACAATTATGGTGGGATCTGATATGAGCTTTTAACCACTGTATTGCAGTTATGTGGATAAAATTTTGGAAGGAAGACCCGTACATTAAAATAAAAACTCACACCCCTATCGGATTTTTAACTTATTAATCTATAACTTTGGAAGCCTAAATAATGGTAAATATCTGAAATAATATTTTTCTTACTATAAATGGATGCTGCTCAGTGGTCTGACAAATCTACTTGATTAAAAATATTTGTTACCTAATTATTTTTTAATATTATCTTTAATTTTTATTTACATTATGAAAATAACAGAAAAAACGGTATAATCTGTTTCACGTTCCACGTTCACGTTGTCTTTTTTTTGATATTCTTGTGTTTTTTTGTTGTGTTTTTTTTTTTTTTTTCATCTTCTTTAATTGTTTATCTATTTGGATTTTTGTCTTTTTCATGTTTCACGTGTTCCACGTTCTCGTTCATGTTTTCACGTTCATGTTTCACGTCTCGTTGTTTACGTTTCGTGTTTCACGTTTTTACGTTCCACGTTTCATGTTTTTACGTTCCACGTTTCCGTTTTAACGTTTCCACGATTCACGTTTTTACGTTCCCACGTTCACGTTTTTACGTTCCACGTTCACGTTTTTACGTTCCACGTTCACGTTTTTACGTTCCCGTTCCACGTTTTTTACGTTCCACGTTCACGTTTTTACGTTCCACGCCCTCACTTACGGTTTTTTACGTTCCACGTTTCAAAATTTTTCCTAAAATATAAATGGCGAAACGTAACTTTCTGAAGAAGCGAAAAAAAACTTGATCAAATCGAAAAAGAAATTAATCAAAGAAATTTAAAGAACATGATTCGAATTGGATGAAGAAGAACAAGAACAATTTATTCAAAAAATGTATTAATTCTATTTGATTTATTTATAATAATACAACCTGTAACTTCTGCAAATAAAAAATGTTGGAGGGTAAAAATTGAAAATGTTTTTTAAGCAGATAATCAAAATTTTAATGAATTTGGTTCCAGTTTTGTACGGACAATTTTGCTGATATTTCGATTCACAGAAATCTGAGTTTGAATTGCCAAAATTACCATCTTCAACACCATTTAGACCTCGAAATCCATGGAAGACTCTACCATAGGTTGAAACACAATAAGTCCTGGAAACAACGGATATAATAATTGGTGAAATTGGTAAAAAAATTCCTTGCCTACAAGTAAAAGATTGATAAATTTGGTTTGTATTGGGGTATAAAAAAAAGAAAAGTTTTATGATTGGGAAATTTGCCCGTGTAATTGATTGAACATAAGTTGAGTATCAACTTATTAATGAAAAAACATATTTGAATGAACGTCAAGGTTTATGGAGATTATTAACAGGCACTGATGTTCCAAAAGACTGGCCGTTTATATTTCTGAAGAAGACTTGAAAAAAGTATACTGATAATTTTATGGAAAATCTGATTCAATTTATCAAATAATATATGATCCATGTCAACTAAGAAAACACAAAGTCAAGTTAAAGGTTAAAAAAAATATCCTCAATTTGATTTTAAACCAATTTGGGGAAAAAAGAATCGAAGGATCAGGGTGTGAGAAAAATACCAGTTGGAATTAAATAAAAAAAAGAAATTTGAATACCAGATATTATCGACGATTTGACAATAAAACTCGCGATGGAATTATTAATTTATATTTATGCTCAAGAATAAGCTGGAAACAACACAATTTTTTGAACGAAAAGAAAGCGATTTAAGGATTTTATTTCGAATCAAACTTGATTGAAATAATGATTGAATAAAACCTGATGGAATTTTTAAATATTTAAAACGGAATTTTGCCGACGAATAGAAGTTAATCTATGATTGAGGGTTAGTGGGACTTGTTGAATGAATTTTAATCAACACATTTACCTTTTGATTTACCACACGTACGCAATTTCATCAGTATCTGGCGGGCCAAGGCACAAAAACTCTAAAAAAGACTAAAAAGAGGAGATCCCTGGTATAAATAAATTAGTATCAAGCTGCTATGGGAACACGAATATTTTTTATGCAAAAACATTAGAGGTCACCACAGAATTCCCAGACATATAGCAGATTTAAGTTTTGCAAATGATAAAGCAATGGATTAGATTTTTTATCAAAAGATGCTAGTTTAGGTGAAAGTATTTGTTTGCGCTTCTCAAACAGCTGGTGCAATGTTTTTGAAGAGAAACACTAAGGAATGGGGAATCGAGAGAGTAACTTTGGAAAGTTTTAACGATATATAAATGGAGGTGAACGTAAACTTCAGCAAAAAATTCAGAAAGAAAAAAATAAAATCCGCTTTTAAGAAGAAAATACCCGTTAGTATTCAATTTTAAAATAAGAATCAACTAAAAAATGGCCGCAAGATAAGATATTTTTTAACCAAATAGAACAATACAATAAACTCGACAAAAACATTAAGATAATAAAACAATAAAGGGAACCAGAATAGAATTTTTCTTATAATCAGTTGAAAGAAACTTATAAAAATGGTGGGACCTTTTGTAAGATTTATTAGATTTTGGATACGAAAATATTCCAGTTGTTTAAAAAATGTATGTTCCTTATGTTCGTAATAAAGCTTGCTCCAAATCCGTTAAAAAAGGATGTGATTCCCCTATTGTTCGAAAAAACATTTCTAAAAAAAAATTGGTTTCGATAAAGGAGTTTTGGGAAGATGTTTACAGGATCTGGACTTAGATGAAAAAAACTTGGAATTATACTGTAGTGCCCGTGAACCTATGTGTACCTCACAAAACACTTAAAAAAAATTTGAATAATCATACCTTTAACATCTTCGGGGGGAATTGGAAGAAATCTGCCAAAAATATATTAACAAATTTTAGAGGAATTCTTTCATGAGACAGCTACAATTAACTGAATAAAGTTTAAGAAATTTGAATGTGACAATTGTGAAATTTAGACTCGATATATGGGAAGTGGAAACGCATTGGATTTGTTATTATAAAATATGATAAGAATTGCATGTTATTTTGATTTGCGTATGGAAGAATTCGAGGACACAATAACCACCTATAGAACTCGGATAGAATATTTTAGAAAAAAATCAACGCGTTCTACTCACAATGATTCTCAGATTCAATCACGACTATAAAGATACCCCCAATTTGTGAGTCATTTATGTGTTTTTTGTTTTGAATGAACTGAGTACTGCAGTATGCGTATAAAGATTTTAAAAGAAGTTGTTAACATAAATTATTACTTGACTTAAATAAGGATTTTCACAAAATATTTTGGACGTATTTGGTGCAGGAAGTAGTCTAGGTATGGACTAGGCCGAAGGATAACACAAATATATTCAAATTGTAGATAATAAGTTTGAATCTTTGATAGTCTTGGAGAAATGACGTTTGATAACAAGTTAGATAATTCTATTATCAAAAACCTTCACACAGATTCCGATTATGTTTTGCTGTCACCGAGATTGAAGGATTTTAAAGTCAGAATATGATAACAAAACTTGCAAATTTTTCATGAGTTCAAATGAAAGCTTGTGATAAAATAAAAACTTACCATCCCCATCCCCCAACCATCTGCCCCCCCCCCCCCCCCCCCCCCCCCCCCCCCCCCCCCCCCCCCCCCCCGCAAATTGGAAAAAGAAGCCCCCCCTTGATCCGCACTCTTTTGGTGTAAAAAAAATTTATTTACCAATTTAATGTCCTCATATCGAAAAAAGCTGCTAAAATTAACTGAAGCGATCAAAGTTGAAAAGAATTATGTATAGTTTTTGGCTAATAAAAAAAGAATTGTTACGATGTTCGCACCCTGGTATTGACCAAACACTGATTCGGTTGTTGTGTTAAGAACAAATTTTAAAACTCTCTAAAATTATCAGGAAAAACCATCGATATTAGTTTGATTTACATGATCGAATGTTTAAAAATGCCTTAAGATTTTAAAGGAAAAAGAATTAGCTGTGTTAGTAAAGGAAATTAATCCATTTTATGTTGTTGTCATGGATTCAATTAGAAGATCCTATTAAAAATGTTTATGAACTAAAACTAAAATTATGAGAATCATACAACAGCATGTTAAAGAATCTTTACAACAGGACGTCTGATGAAAAACTTGATGAAAGAATGTAAAAAGATCAGTAGACGATGTTGGATGAAATTAATGAAAAGAAACTTACTAAAATTTAAAGAGTCTTTTGATAAGTTTCAGTTTAAGATGCTACGAAAACTTTTGAGAATATTAGGTCTATAAATATGTGTTGAATACAATGATTCTAATGCTGTTCAAATTTCAAAACATTAGAAGGAAAAAAATTAATAAGTTCGAGGAAAATCTTAATATAATTCTTGAAAAGATTGATAACAGATTTAATTAGATTTAGGCGGCTAAGATGATCTCAATTTTCCTTATATAAATGGCGCTCACTATATATCTGTTGGTGAGATGTAAAGAAAAAAACTTGCAACAATATGATTATTTTTTTAAAATACTATGCAAACATTTCAATGGAGTTAAAAGAATTTTTGGAAAAATGTTGCTAATTGTAACGCTAAAAAAGAGCCTATTTTATAACAAAACTTGGAAATTTTTTCTTAATAAATAGAGATGTCGGGACCATTTACAGTGCTTTTCGGGGATTCTTTTTATAATGCAAACCACGGAAAAGAGATTTGAAAAAAGAACATTGGGATGATATTTCTCAAAAAATATGAATTATCCGAAGATATGATGAGATTATTCGTAAAACAAATTGAATTGGGTATAACATTGACAAAATATCAAAATCTGTCCCCGAGAGGGAATTCATTCAAGAAAATATACATTATCAATTAAAAGATCATATGTCTGTTCTTTGCCTCTATCAAACACTTGAGTATAAAATTTTTGGATGATAAAAATAAGATACCGTTGATTGGAACAATATTATAGATAGCGGTTTACTATTCCTGTGCAAAATTTTATTGCAATATGTGGCCGAAATTGCAAAATTTTAAGGGAAGAGAATCCTGGAATATGACGAAGTAGATCCATTAAAAGTGACTACAAATATTTAAATCTTTTTCTTATAAAAACGATAACATTAGATCGATGAAAAAATGATATCTTTCTTATACATGATGTTAAAAATTATCTAAATTTTCTCTTATTAAATGGCGGGACTACAGAAAATATGTAGTGATATTGATAAGGGCGGAGTTTCAAAATTTCTATCCAATTAGTAAACAACATTCTGAAAGAAACCGATTAAAAAGGAACTGAGTTTAATATTGATTTTGGAGGTATACACTTTAGCTCGTTCTAAGTTCCTGTTTTAATATTTCTGGAACTTTAACAAAACAAGATGGTACAAGAATTTCTTGGAAAACTGATAACTGTTAGATTAATCGATAATTTTATACCGTTTTTATTTTCTAAGATTGAAGTAAGAAACTACACAAATAAATTGATAGAAAGAAGTCGGAAAACTTGTGGCCAATTAATGCACAATTAAAGGGAACTATTTCGTATTCAAAAAAGTGATGTTATTTCTACAACTTCTAATGGCTTTGAATCAGCTTTTAAATTTGGTGTTTTTGAAGCAGCTGCGAAATTTATCTCATCTTTGGGAACTTAGGATTTTCTTGAAAATGGTTACTCATTCCCGATCTATAAAGGAGGATTTTATCTAAGTTTTATAAGAGCAGAGTCCGATGATGTGATTCTGAAGACTCTGCCAACTGGAAATGTTATGCCATGGTTGATGGAAAAATAACCAATTACAGATTTTTTTATTAAGGAGTTCAATGATTGTTTATTAAAACCAACGAGTTAAAATTAGGTTGATTGATGAAGATTACCAAAAAGTCAAAACATTATGGTTTAATTTTTCTAGATTGGCAATGTTATCTGAACCAAAAAGGTATTTCTTCGGAACAACTTATTCGTTTCGTTATTACTAAACATTTATTCAGTATAATATCTTCAATCCCATGTTCGTTATTATAGGGTTTTCAAACAGATAGACAGAATAATCAAGAAAAAACATCCTTCAAAGTTTGATAGTTTTGCATGTAAAAAAATATCTGAGTAAAATTGAACGGTTCTTATTATCCAGATGAGAATTACAAAATTTAAACATTTCAGGAGGTCTTTTACAGAATCATGTATCAGGTGTATTCAATATTTTAAGAAAGTTTACTGTAATAATAAGGAAATGTATTACAATTCCATAAAGAAATTTTAGGCGAATAGGACCTATTTATGTCATTGATACAAACAAAGAAAGTTTGACAAATATTTCTGGTTCAGAAGAACGATATAATTATCAATATGGATTTTCAAGAAAGACTGTTACAAAACGCGATTTTGTTTATGTTTGTTGTTGTCTCTGAGAAATTTCTAGCCTATGATGTGATTAAGAACGCGTTATTAGAGAAATTCAGTAGTTAATGATTGTTCATATTATTCTCTTTTCTATTCCTTCAAATATTTACAAAAATATACTCTTTCAGCCACCTGAAATAAAAATCCGATTTCTCCGTAATAATCTTTATAATCGTACACATAATATCCTAAATAGTGGTACAAGTAGAATTGAAATTAATTTCTATTTATCTCTGTTTTAGTAGAAATGTAAACACAAACATTTGCGCTGAAAAAATTATATCTCGGCAGACTTAGTTCCATAATACTCCATTTATAAAAAAAATCTTTTTGTTTGAATGAAAGAGTATTAAATGCCAACTGTTACAAGTGTTATATTTGAGGAGAAATTATTGTATAAAAAAGAATTAGTTTGTAAGAGATTGTATTTAAATTTTGTACGAAAGACCATAAACCTAAGAAATTTCGAAATAAACTAAACACCATTTGAATAATCTGCTTCACAAAATTGAAATATGGAGACAAGAAGCAAACAAAATTTGTTACAGAATTTAGAAAACAGAATAAAAATTTTTTACTTAATCTCTTGGAAACCGTTGAAAAAAATATTTTCCCTTTTCAAAGATATACATTAGGTTTTGTAGGTATCTGATACACAAGTTTATTATGAAAAGACTATTACCTGTATTTTTTTTATTATCTAGATGTAGAATTTGTTTATGATTTTGAACCAGAATAATTCCTCGGATGATTTTATAAATACATATTGGGGAGGGAAGAAAAGTAAATGAAGAACCTCGTGCAAAACAATGAAGATGTTGGCAATTTTCCTCGACTTCTCGAGAGATTGTTAGCCAAAATTTCATGTTTTTCCGTCTTTGAATTTTTATTTATTTAAATGGAGGTTCTGGAAGGAGTTAAATGATTATGGAGAATGTAAGTTTAAAGCTGATCTGTATATAGAAGGTTAAATGGATTTGGAAGAAAATAAGAAAATACAAAATTTTGATTTTGGAGGGAAAATGGAAGGATTAAATTCGGGGTTTTACAATAATTGACCGGAGTTGGAAGAATTCTATAAGTACACTGTACCGAACAGACTTTTGACTGTTTGTGGATTGATAAAAAAAGATTAAAGAATTGAATAAACACTTTGATAAAATTACACTTGGTTGTTACTGGAAAGGAAAGGGACTATTGAAGATAATGGCACTGTGTTACTATGAATTTTTGTAGAATAAGGATGTTATTTTCCGTGGCTTGATCAATATACTTCCAACGCCGCGGCGGCTCCAACCGCCATGTAAACGCTTGTAATTTTCAAGAAATAGAACTTTTCTACTTTCTTCTTTAGAATCACAAGGAATTATTACCGAAACATTAATGTGGTTTTCATTTCATCCAAAATGTCATCCCAAAAAACGAAAAGCAAGAATTCTTTGTTTTGTTTAATGGAATTTTATTGATAAATCTTGATATTGACCAAGAGTCTCTAGTTAAATTGGCGGTATAATTCCTTACATCCTCTTTCATAAAACACTCTCTGTAGCTCCAATCCTTCATAGTTTTAGATCAAATTATGGGTGGATAAAGTTATAATAGTGCCAAAATCGCCATACCAAAATTGCTTAAAATTATTCTGTTTGCTGTTTTTTCTTTTAACCTTTGTCCAAGATCTTTTGAAATTAATTCATACATGTCCCGCTAGAGCTATCTCCGTGTTGAAATTTAATTTGGAATCCCAAGTCCTTTAAATTTAATGCTGATATCAATTGTAGTTTTGCAATATTCTGGTAACTCTGTTGAACTCTTTTACAATGTTCCCCCCTGGCAACTACTTCGAAATGCTAGAAAATGAAGAGGGCTTGGTGAGTTCATGTTTGCTATTTATTAGAAAAGTTTTTTTTATTAAAGTATGTTTTTAAGTAAAAATGTTTTAAATTTGATTAAATTTTATTAAGATTTCGAAGATTTTTACGTTAGTCGTAGCAGACTTTGAAAAACATTTTACAAAGCACAGCGCCAAGACAGTAGAAGCTCAGATTCGGTTAATTTTTCATTCCTCAGGGAGTAGATAGTAATGAACCGATCCTGGATCGCTTTTGGAGAAGAACGACTGTAGATGATTCGGTTAATTTTTCATTGAGATTTGCTGTGTTATTTCTCAGCTTCCTTGTATGGTACATTGAACAGTATTTTACATTGCTTTTCGGTTTGGCTCCGAAAGTGCGCTAGGCCCGCCATATTATTATCTACTTATATATGTACATAAATTGCTGCAATCTACAACACCAATCTACTATCTTCAAGTAAGACACAAATATTTGAAATACTGTTTTAGTCAGTAGAGTAGAACGAAGGCCTAAATGTAGTAGAACATCATGTTATTGGTGAACGGGAATTGTTTTTCTACACACAGCTCTCTCTTAATATATGTTTATATGGATTTAAAAAATGCTTAATCCTTTAGAAAATTGTATATAAATTGAACAAGAACTTTTTCATTTACTCATTTTAAGTACAGTGGAAGCAGGATAATTTATTTCATGTTTCTTACTGTTTACTAAATTTGTGTCTTAATTTTTATTTTATGCATACAGGTTTATTACTATTTCTATTGCTTGGTTTCTGCAAAATTTACATGATTCCATTATGCAGTTAGATTAAATATACATTTTTCCCTTAACATGTTAATTATTGTAATCTGAATTGTTCAAAATAAAATATTATAATACATAGGAAAGAATGCTCAAGTGTGTAATTATGTAGCCTAATAATCTCATAAATGATACAATTATGGTATGATACAAATCTTTTGCGCGTTTTTATAAGTTGGGTAAATTTTCAGTTTATTATAGATAAATAAAGAATTCGGCATACTCAGCTGCGTGTTTCCGAATCCTGGAAATCCTACTTGAACAAGTACGGCAGGCCTAAGCGACTTAACAGAGCAGAACTCTAATCTGTGTAAGCTACACGAGGACTGAGGCAGCGTGGTACATGGCTTACAGTCCGCATATAAAGGAGGTATGTTCAGTGCTGGCAAATATGCGGTGTGGCTGCAAACCTAGCTTTATCTTAAAAGGACTGAACATATGCAAAGGCCTCCCCGCAGTGTATTTAAGAGATTTACATATATGACAAAATATTCATTTATACTTACAGTTTATTGAATAATAATAATACATTTATCACAGTTGTGTGCTAAATAAAGTATATAAAAATATCTCAGATCTATATCAATGCAGCAAGGTTGTATTTGTATTTTCGTAACAACCTATTCTTTTACAGTGTATTTGTATCTAAGTATGTATCTGCTTGGGCAGGCGAATGTTTTTGCATATTTGTTGATTGGATTATAACTCAAACATTATTGTTACGAGAGTTTTAGAGTTTAGATATATAAGAGAACAAAATATAACAAACATGTTTGACTAGATGTGGATTAATATGATCCAGTACCTCGGCAAAATTACGTACAATCTTTCTTAATGTGAATGTGAACAATTGGAGGAATAGTTTTAAAATTAGATTAAAAAATTAATTGTAATAAATACAAAATATTTGAAATCAGAATATTTAAAAAATGTTTATGAATACTTAGTACTAATATTAAAAAACGTGATACTGCTAATTGTATATGTCAGAATAAAATAAGTGGAAAAACACGCCATTAATTCGATTTGAGCACATTTTCTTCTTTAGCGAGTGAGTACTAATTCTATATTGAGAGCGCTAACGAGATATTTCGCTCATGAAGTAGCCTGCAATAGAAGACTGTAGTAAAAATGGAATCAGTATTAACTTACTCAATGATGGTATAGCTCATATTTTCGTAATAAAAATAACGTTTTTTATTACGAAATACGATTCGAAATCCTTATTTTTCTTTTAAACCTGATGCAAATTATAAAACAACGTTTAATTTAATGCTACCAGACTAACTTCGTCTGCTCTAAGCTGAAAAGGCTGTTAAACCAGTTGAAGGCTGAAAAGTGTTACATAGAATTTAAATGTAAAACTCTAAACATGTTTTATTCTTTTTCCAATTTAAAAATAAATTATTTGGCACATCCTCATAACATTAATTTGTCTAATTCAATGTAACTAGATAATGTTTTCAAAATTTAGGTCTTGTAAAAGGTTTATTAAATAATAATTTTTCTATAGCTATATTAATATATTAAGTTCAAAATTTGGTATTTGTACTAGAAATAAAATAATAACTAAAACAATGAAATCGGACTTTTAAAATACGTTCATACCCGGCAACTACTACAATTTGTTCTATATTATACATTGCGCATCTTGGTGGACAAGTAGTTCTGGTAAGCTAATTATTTTTAATTCATTGATTTTAACTTCTTTTTACTATTTCTTTTGATGATTAAAATTCCATCTGAAAACCAGCGATATGTATCTACTATTGGTGAATAATACCATTATTATATAAAACAATTGTGCTGAGGCTATCAGGGGAGTATTCACCAAAGTGGTTGTTGACAAGGTAAGAAATACTTTGAGCCCTGACTGAAGCATCCACTTGAACCCAAAGCACAAAGCTTTGAGTTGGACAACACAGATCTCCAGCCCTTGATCATGTTGTCTTTACGAATGTACACTTGAACATGCATGAACAT